>NC_041390.1:96711790-96754163 GCF_002162155.2 Triticum dicoccoides
CTGCCGGAGACGGAGGAGAGGGGCGGCGCTGGGCGGAGTGGCGGAGCTGGTGCGAGGCGGCGGCGGGCGGCGATGGCCACGTGGCAGGCGGCGGATCCGGACACGTCCGGCTCGGCGCGGACGTTGTCCGGCGGCGGCGGAGATCTTTTTTTTAGGGGTTGGACGGGGAGAGATCCGGATTTGGAAATGGGGGAGGTATAAATAGGCATAGAGGGAGCTAGGAGAGTCCAAATGAGGTGCGGTTTTCGGCCACGCGATCGTGATCGAACGCTCTAGATGATGGAGCAGGTTTAGGTGGGTTTTGGGCCAAAATGGAGAGGTGTTGGGCTGAAACACACACGAGGCCTTTTCGGTCCCTCGGTTAACCGTTGGAGTATCAAACGAAGTCCAAATGATACGAAACTTGACAGGCGGTCTACAGGTAGTAAAGCAAGGCCGCTTGGCAAGTCTCGGTCCATTCTGGAAATGTTTAATCCCCACACACGAAAGAAAGCTAGAAATGCCCTCCGGAGGAGAACGAAGTGCCGGAATGCAAAACGGACAACGGGGAAAAAGCTCGAATGCATGAGATGAACACGTATGCAAATGCAATGCACATGATGACATGATATGAGATGCATGACAACGACAACAACACACGGAGACAAAAACCCGAACCCGAGAAAATAAAATAAGTTAACGCCGGAAACGGCAAGAGTTGGAGTACAAATTGGGAAAGTTACATCCGGGGTGTTACAATGGGAGAAGTCTTGCTATAAGTAGTCATATGAATTTGGTATTCTCTTGATATTTTGATGAGATGTATGTTGCCATCCCTCTAGTGGTGTCATGTGAACGTTGACCACATGACACTTCACCATTGTTTGGGCCTAGAGGGAGGCATTGGGAAGTAATAAGTAGATGATGGGTTGCTAGAGTGACAGAAGCTTAAACCCTAGTTTATGCGTTGCTTCGTAAGGGGCTGATTTGGATCCATATGTTTCATGCTATGGTTAGGTTTACCTTAATACTTCTGTTGTAGTTGCGGATGCTTGCAATAGGGGTTAACCATAAGTGGGATGCTTGTCCAAGTAAGGATAGTACCCAAGCACCGGTCCACCCACATATCAAATTATCAAAGTACCAAACGTGAATCATATGAATGTGATGAAAACTAGCTTGACGATAATTCCCATGTGTCCTCGGGAGCGCTTTCCTTTATATAAGAGTTTGTCGAGGCTTGTCCTTTGCTACAAAAAGGATTGGGCCATCTTGCTGCACCTTATTTACTTTTATTACTTGCTACTCATTACAAATTATCTTATCACAAAACTATCTATTTCCGATAATTTCAGTGCTTGCAGAGAATACTGATACGTCTCCGACGTATCTATAATTTTTGATTGCTCCATGCTATATTATCTACTTTTTTGGACTATATTGGGCTTTATTTTCCACTTTTATATTATTTTTGGGACTAACCTATTAACCGGAGGCCCAGCCCAGAATTGCTGTTTTTTTGCCTATTTCAGTGTTTCGGATAAACAAAATATCAAACGGAGTCCAAACGGAATAAAATCTTCGGAAACGTGATTTTCTCACCGAACGTGATCCAGGAGACTTGGACCCTACTACAAGGGATCAAAGAGGTGGTCACGAGGGTGAGGACCCCTAATCGCGTTGGTTGTGAGTAGTTATCGCTTTGTGCAGGTACGAGGGACTTGAGCGTGGGCTCCTACTAGATTGATACCTTGGTTCTCAAAAACTGAGGGAAATACTTACTCTACTCTGCTGCATCATCCCTTCCTCTTCGGGGAAAACCAACGCAAGCTCAAGACGTAGCAAGAAGGATTTCTGGCACCGTTGCCGGGGAGTCTACGCAAAAAGTCAACATACGAAGTACCCATCACAATCCCTATCTCTCGCATTACATTATTTGCCATTTGCCTCTTGTTTTCCTCTCCCCCACTTCACCCTTGCCGTTTTATTCGCCCTCTATCTCTCTCTCTCTCTATCATCCCTCTCTATTTGCCTCTTTTTACCCGTTTCTTGTTTGCTCGTATGGTTGGAATAGTTGTTTATTTATTACTAAACAGAGAACTTAAGATCTATGGATCCTCATCTACTTGCCAATCTTTTTAAGGGATCCAATTATGATGAACCAATTCCTAGTGATTTGGATGCACTAGATTATCTTTATAAGCTTTTGTCTGAAATCCGTAAATCTGAAAATCGTGATGAAGTGCTTTATGAAGTGACTCACGATAGATCTTTGAATAAAAATCATGATTGTAGTGATTTTATTATAAATTATCTTGATGCCAATTGTGCTAATAAGATGCAAAACCCTAAGCTTGGGGATGCTAGTTTTGCTATGTCTACTACTTGTTGCAATGATTATGATTGGGGTGATTCTTCTTATGATCTTGAAAATTTATTTAAACCCCATGATGAATATGAGATTGACAATAGTGTTTGCAATATTATTGAAAGTGGGTTTGGAAGAGTGTCAACTTTAGATCCCACATATTTTGAGAATGTTCAATCTTATGAAAATCTTGATAAAAGTGGGTTTGGAGAAGTCATGACTTTAGTTAATGTTAATCCCACTATTTTGGAAGAGTGTCAACTTTGCATGCATGTGGATCATGTTGAAAATATTTTATGTGGTAGCTATTTTTTTGAATTTGCTTATGATCCTACATGTAATTACTATGAGAGAGGAAAATATGGTTGTAGAAATCTTCATGTTACTAAATTACCTCTCGTTATGTTGAGATTGCTATTGTTTCTTTTCGCTTCCTTGCATCTGCTAGTTTTTTCTTGCCTTGACAATTTGTTTGCCTATAAGATGCCTATGCATAGTATGTATGTTAGACTTAGATGTGTTTGTCACATGTTTTATGATGCCCTCTTTATGCTTCAATTCTTGTCTTTCATGTGAGCATCATTAAAATTATCAATGCCTAGCTATATGGCTTTAAAGAAAAGCTCTTGTTGGGAGTCAACCCAATTTTTATCTTTGCTGTTATTCAATAAATAAATTATTTAGCCTCTGTTTTGGTTGTGTTTTTTGTGTTTAATTAGTGTTTGTGCCAAGTAGAACCGTTGGGAAGACTTGGGGAAAGTCTTGTTGAACTTGCTGTAAAAAACAGAAACTTTAGCGCTCACAAGAACTGCTGTCATTTTTATTTGAAGAGTTCTATTTAGTTAATTCTTATTTCAGATGATTAATAGATAAATTCCTCACGTCCAGCATTTTATTTTAGAATTTTTGGGGTTCCAGATCTTGCGCTAGCTACAGATTATTACAGACTGTTCTGTTTTTGACAGATTCTATTTTTCGTGTGTTGTTTTCTTATTTTGATGAATCTATGGCTAGTAAAATAGTTTATAATACATAGAGAAGTTGGAATACAGTAGGTTTAACACCAATATAAATAAATAATGAGTTCATTACAGTACCTTGAAGTGGTCTTTTGTTTTCTTTCGCTAACGGAGCTCATGAGTTTTCTATTTTGAGTTTTGTGTTGTGAAGTTTTCAAGTTTTGGGTAAGAATTTGATGGATTATGGAACAAGGAGTGGCAAGAGCCTAATCTTTGGGATTCCCATGGCACCCCCAAGATAATACAAGGACACCAAAAAGTCAAAGCTTGGGGATGCCCCGGAAAGCATCCCCTCTTTCGTCCACTTCCATCGGTAATTTACTTGGAGCTATATTTTTATTCACCAACATGATATGTGTTTTGCTTGGAGCGTCTTGTATTATTTGTGTCTTTGTTTGTTAGTATGCCACAATCATACTTGCTGTACACACCTTTTGAGAGAGCCATACATGAATTAAAATTTCATAGAATGCTCTATGTGCTTCACTTATATCCTTTGAGCTAGATAATTTTGCTCTATGTGCTTCACTTATATCCTTTGAGCTAGATAATTTTGCTCTATGTGCTTCACTTATATCCTTTGAGCTAGATAATTTTGCTCTATGTGCTTCACTTATATCTTTTGAGCTAGATAATTTTGCTCTATGTGCTTCACTTATATCCTTTTGAGCTAGATAATTTTGCTCTATGTGCTTCACTTAGATCTTTTAGAGCACGGTGGTGGATTCGTTTTAAAGAAACTATTGATATCTCATGCTTCACTTAAATTAATTTGAAAGTCTCTTAATAGCATGGTAATTTTCCTAATAATAATATGCTTGGTACTCAAGATTTGTGAAACTTTCTTTTGAGTGTGTTGAATACTAAGAAAAGATTGAAGCATGATAATTGTTTTGAGATATGGAGGTGATAATATTAAAGTCATGCTAGTTGAGTAGTTGTGAATTTAAAGAATACTCGTGTTGAAGTTTGTGATTCCCGTAGCATGCACGTATGATGAACTGTTATGTGATGAAGTCGGAGCATGATTTATTTATTGATTGTCTTCCTTATGAGTGGCGGTCGGGGACGAGCGATGGTCTTTTCCTACCAATCTATCCCCCTAGGAGCATGCGCGTAATACTTTGCTTTGATAACTTCTAAATTTTTGCAATAAGTATATGAGTTCTTTATGACTAATGTTGAGTCCATGGATTATACGCACTCCCACCCTTCCACCCTTTCTAGCCTCTCTAATACCGCACAACTTTCGCCGGTATCATACACCTACCATATAATTTCCTCAAAACAGCCACCATACCTACCTATTATGGCATTTCCATAGCCATTCCGAGATAAATTGCCATGCAACTTTCCACCATCTAGTTCATCATGACATATCCATCATTGTCATATTGCTTAGCATGATCATGTAGTTGACATAGTATTTGTGGCAAAGCCACCATTCATAATTCTTTCATACTTGTCACTCGTGATTCATTGCATATCCCGGTACACCGCCGGAGGCATTCATATAGAGTCATACTTTGTTTTAGTATTGAGTTGTAATCATTGAGTTGTAAATAAATAGAAGTGTGATGATCATCATTCAATAAAGCATTGTCCCAAAAAAAAGGGAAAGGCCAAAGAAAAAAAGAAGGCCCAAAAAAAGGGCAATGCTACTATCCTTTTTTTTCCACACTTGGGCTTCAAAGTAGCACCATGATATAGCAAGTCTCATATATTGTGCTTCAAAGTAGCACCATGTTCTTCATATAGAGAGTCTCATATGTTGTCACTTTCATATACTAGTGGGAATTTTACATTATAGAGCTTGGCTTGTATATTCCAATGATGGGCTTCCTCAAATTGCCCTAGGTCTTCGTGAGCAAGCAAGTTGGATGCACACCCACTAGTTTCTTTTGTTGAGCTTTCATACATTTATAGCTCTAGTTCATCCGTTGCATGGCAATCCCTACTCACTCACATTGATATCTATTGATGGGCATCTCCATAGCCCGTTGATACGCCTAGTCGATGTGAGACTATCTTCTCCTTTTTTGTCTTCTCCACAACCACCATTCTATTCCACCTATAGTGCTATATCCATGGCTCACGCTCATGTATTACATGAAGATTGAAAAAGTTTTGAAAAAGTTAGAGTATGAAACAATTGCTTGGCTTGTCATCGGGGTTGTGCATGATTTAAATACTTTTTGTGGGGAAGATGGAGCATAGCCAGACTATATGATTTTGTAGGGATAACTTTCTTTGGCCAAGTTATTTTGAGAAGACATAATTGCTTTGTTAGTATGCTTGAAGTATTATTATTTTCTATGTCAATATAAACTTTTGTCTTGAATCTTTCTAATCTGAATATTCATACCACAATTAAGAAGATTTGCATTGAAATTATGCCAAGTAGCACTCCGCATCAAAAATTCTCTTTTTATCATTTACCTACTCGAGGATGAGCAGGAATTAAGCTTGGGGATGCCTGATACGTCTCCAACGTATCTATAATTTTTGATTGCTCCATGCTATATTATCTACTGTTTTGGACTATATTGGGGTTTATTTTCCACTTTTATATTATTTTTGGGACTAACCTATTAACCGAAGGCCCAGCCCAGAATTGCTGTTTTTTTGCCTATTTCAGTGTTTCGTATAAACAAAATATCAAACGGAGTCCAAACGGAATAAAATCTTCGGAAACGTGATTTTCTCAACGAACGTGATCCAGGAGACTTGGACCCTACTGCAAGGGATCAAAGAGGTGGTCACGAGGGTGGCCCCCCCCTTGGGTGCGCCCCTGCCTCGTGGGCCCCTCGGTGCTCCACCGACGTACTCCTTCCTCCTATATATACACACGTACCCCCAAACAATCAGAAAAGGAGCCAAAAACCTAATTCCACCGCCGCAACTTTCTGTATCCACGAGATCCCATATTGGGGCCTGTTCCGGAGCTCCGCCGGAAGAGGGCCGTCATCACGGAGGGCTTCTACATCATCCTAGCCCCTCCGATGAAGTGTGAGTAGTTTACCTCAGACCTTCGGGTCCATAGTTAGTTGCTAGATGGCTTCTTCTCTCTCTCTTCTAATGTCAATACAAAGTTCTCCCCCTCTCTTGTGGAGATCTATTCGATGTAATCTTCTTTTTGCGGTGTGTTTGTTGAGACCAATGAATTGTGGGTTTATGATCAAGTCTATCTATGAATAATATTTGAATCTTCTCTGTATTCTTTTATGCATGATTGGTTATCTTTGCAAGTCTCTTCGAATTATCCGTTTGGTTTGGCCAACTAGATTGGTAGTTCTTGCCATGGGAGAAGTGCTTAGCTTTGGGTTTTATCTTGCGGTGTCCTTACCCAGTGACAGAAGGGGCAGCAAGGCACGTATTGTATCATTGCCATCGAGGATAACAAGATGGGGTTTATTTCATATTGCATGAATTTATCTCTCTACATCATGTCATCTTGCTTAAGGCGTTACTCTGTTTTTAACTTAATACTCTAGATGCATGCTAGATAGCGGTCGATGAGTGGAGTAATAGTAGTAGAAGCAGAATCGTTTCGATCTACTTGTCACGAACGTGATGCCTATATACATGATCATGCCTAGATATTCTCATAATTATGCTCAATTCTATCAATTGCTCAACAGTAATTTGTTCACCCACCGTAGAATACTTATGCTCTTGAGAGAAGCCACTAGTGAAACCTATGCCCCCCGGGTCTATTCTCATCATATCAATCTCCATCACTTTTATATTGTTTTGCTATTTACTTTGCCTTTACTTTTTACTTTGCATCTTTATATCAAAAATACCAAAAATATTCTATCTATCAGATCTCACTCTCGTAAGTGACCGTGAAGGGCTTGACAACCCCTAATCGCGTTGGTTGCGAGTAGCTATCGCTTTGTGCAGGTACGAGGGACTTGAGCGTGGGCTCCTACTAGATTGATACCTTGATTCTCAAAAACTGAAGGAAATACTTACGCTACTCTGCTGCATCATTCCTTCCTCTTTGGGGAAAACCAACGCAAGCTCAAGACGTAGCAAATACCTTACTGAAAACTGCTTATCATTTCCTTCTGCTCCTCGTTGGGTTCGACACTCTTACTTATCGAAAAGGCTACGATAGATCCCCTACACTTGTGGGTCATCAATCTCGTTACCTGCAAGTCTCTTTACTCGTTCCGTAATGCATCATCCCGTGACTAACTCATTAGCCACGTTACTTGCAAGGCTCATAGTGATGTGCATTACCGAGAGGGCCCAGAGATACCTCTCCGATACACAGAGTGACAAATCCTAATCTCGATCTATGCCAACTCAACAAACACCATCGGAGACACCTGTAGAGCATCTTTATAATCACCCAGTTACGTTGTGACGTTTGTGTCACAACCCTAGAATTTGTTTGTAATTAGTTGCATTTGAGAGCATCATGCATCTTGTCTAAATTCTGAAAGTTAAATCGAGGTTAGTTGAAACCCTCAGAAATCACTTCAAAAATAATCAACATTAAAATCTTTTCAAATGAGTCCAAGAAAAAGTTCATGTTATTCTATAAAAATATTGACAAGAGGTAAAATTCAAACCAATATTTTTGGACTCGGAGATATTTATTTTGGGCCTTTGAATTAAATCAATAGCTATTTGAACTGGATTTAGATCTACTATTAAATAAATATATGTCCAATAATTCTGAAATATTTTGTGGAGCTTTGGTTTAATCCTTGTAGCTCCCACAACAATTTTCAAAAGCAACAAAATAATTTGGTTAGCTAACCAAGCTCAAACAGAGGCAAACAATAGAAAACAGGAACTAGAATAAAGGAAAGAGAGAGAGAAAGAGTTTACCTGGGCCTTACCTAGCAGAAGCAGCCCAGCCCACCAGGGGCAACACTGTCTTCTAGCTCCTGCCAGTAGGAGCAGCTGCGTGCCTGGCATGCCACAGCCATGCCACCTCCTGCTTTGACGTGCCCCGCGCGTCCCCTTGCCCATCCGCTCGCTAGGGGGTTCCCCGTGACCTGCTCTCACTCCTCCCTCCCTCTTTGGCCCTTCTCCTCCCCTGTTTCTTTCGTTCTCGCGCACACCACCGAGCGGAGCTCGTCGCCACAGTCGCCGTTCACCATGGCCACCGCCTCCCCCTCGCCTCACTGACCTGTCCACGAGCCCCGCCACTGTCGCCTATGCCTCTTTGTCGAGCCACGTGACGTGGGAAGCCCTGGAGAGCCGCCATCGCCAACGTCTTCACCTCCGGCCGCCGGAGATCGCCTTCGATGCCCCGTCGACCTCAGCGCATCCCCGAGCCCGCTGAGCATCTCGTCCCACCCGCCTTGAGCTCCTGCTCCTGCTCCCCCTCTCCATTTTCCCCCTCGTGCATCGTAGCCGTCGCCTCACCTGCAACCGAACGCGCCGCCGCTCATGCTCGTCGCCGGTGATGCTCCGGTGACCATTTGGTCCCGGGCATGCGCCCATCGTACTCACCGCACCACGTAGATGCCGCAGGTGCTAAACGCACATCGCCACGGCCACTGCAACCACGTCCCCGCTCGCTGCCGACTCCGACCGCCGCAAACCTCATCGTCGGCGCTGCTCCCAGCCACCGCCACCGTTGGATGCGCCACTCGGCCCTCTTCCCGTAGCTGCTCTCTGCGCGCCAAAAGGGCCCCTGTAGGTGGATCCCGACGCGCTCTGCCGCGTTTGGCCTCGCCGGCGGCTAAACGCCGGCGGGTTGACCGGTTTGACCGGCGAGGTTGACCCCTTCTTGACCAGGTTTGACCGCCCGAGTCACTGACGTGTGGGGGCCACCTCGCTAACTAACCTAGTTTAGTGCTAATTAACCTAAGTTAGTTAGTTAGACACTGACATGTGGGCCCAGCCCTAGATTAGTTTAGTTAATCACCTAATTAGCACTAATAGGCACAGTTAGTTAGATGTGACACTGACACGCGGGTTCCACAGGTCGGGTTTGACCTGGACCAGGCCTGTTGACCTGCTGAGATCAGCATGACCTAGTGCTGATGCAGTAAAACCTTTTTTGTAATTCAAATAAATCTAAATGATTTATTTATTTTCAGAAAATACCCTAAACTTCAAAAATTCATCAAAATTAATCTATAACTCCAAATGAAATAAATTATATATGAAAAATTATCAGAAAAATATGAACAATCTGTTTATGGCATTCTCATGCATGTTTGAACAACTTACAGCCACTGTATATGACAATTTGAATAAATGGCATTTGAAATGCCTTACATGGAGTTTGAATTTGAATCTTGTGTTCAAATCAGCTTCACTCAAATTGTTACTAGTTGCATTAGTCCAAATCACAGCATATTGCCATGTCATATTCATGCATCATATTGTCGCATTGCATTGATTGTGTTCCTTCTCTGTTGCCGGTGGTTGTCCCTCTCGATAGACGTGTTCTGACGATGCGTTCGACGACACTGATGAAGAGCTATACTATCTTCAGAAGTGCCAGGAAAGCAAAACCCCCTTGTTCATTCCGATACAATCCCACTCTCTCGCTCGTGTTCTCTTTTACTGCATTTGGACAACAACGATTCAACTGTTACATGCTGCGGTAGTTGAACCCCTCTTCCTCTACATGACCTATCATTGCCACAGTAAATAGATGAAACCCACTAGCATGAGTAGGAGTTGTTTGAGCCCTGATGTGCCTACTCATTCATGCTTGTTTGTCATGCCTGCTACTACTTAGAGTTGAGTCAGGTCTGATTCATCGGGGAAGAATTGGAATGGTGATGAACATGTCCTACTGTGTGTGAGCTAAGTGTGTGAACACGATTTGGTAAAGGTAGCGGTGAGAGGCTATGTAGGAGTACATGGTGGGTTGTCTCATTGAAGCCGTCCTCAGGAACTGAGTTCTGTGTTTGTGATCCATGAACAACTACTACCACTCATTGGGATCCTTAATTGACCCTGAAGACTTATTAACCGCCTTGATCTCTGTCCAGGAGTTGCAACTAGTTTCTGGTGTTTGTAGGATATGTGTTGGAGGCCGTGCGTAGCGCTGACCCTAGGGGTGCGCTATGATGCGATAGATACACCGTGGCACGGTGTACCGGGCGCCCATTTGGTGTCTGGGGAACCCTGCACACATCGTTTGGGGCTGTGAGCGAAACCCTGGCCGAATCTCCTCGTGGATGGAACCCGAATAGGCGATAAACCTGGACTAGAGACTTGTTTGGTTAGTCAGGTCATGGTTGACTCCCTCGCCAGGCTTCCGCTTGAAGGTTGCCGAGATACACGACGTGTACATGGTGGTAAGTGGCGAGAGCGTGTGTGAAGAAGTACACCCCTGCAGGGTTAACATCATCTATTCGAAGAGCCGTGTCCACGGTAAAGGACTTCTGGGTTGCCTGTACAGTTCATAGACAAGTGAAAGTGGATACTCTAAAATGCGCAAGATAAGCGTGAGTGTTATGGATGGCATTCTCATAGGGAGACGTGAGCGGATCCATAGTAGTGTATTGATTGGTGAATATGTGGACTCGTGTGCGCCACCTCAAGAATTACTTGAAGTCGTAGTTTTGGATAGTCACCGAGTCAAATCTAGCTTGCTGCAGTTTAACTCCACCACCTCTTTGTTGATACCGATGCATATGTAGTTAGTTCTGATGTAAGTCTTGTTGGGTACATTTGTACTCACAGTTGCTTAATTTATGTTTTTGAAGAGAGACTTCAGTCTCACTAGTAGTTCCGCATGGACTTCAACGTTTAGCTTGATACCTCAGCTACGATCTTGTGCCCTTGGCAGGATCTGGTAGATAGTCAGGCTTCTCAGCCTTTTTCATTTGTAGATGTCTGTACTCAGACATGTTAAGCTTCCGCGTGTGCTTGGACTTGTATGCTCTGAATGTTGGGTCATGAGACCCATGTTTGTAATATCTTGCTCCTCGGAGCCTGTTGAATAAATACTTGAGTTGTAGAGTCATGTTGTGAAGCCATGTTGTATTTACACATATCGGGCATATTGTGTGTATGATTGAAATGCTTGGTATGTGTGGGATCCGACAATCTAGTTGTTTATTCTTGGTAGCCTCTCTTATGGGGAAATGTAGTCTAGTGCTTCCACTAACCCTTGGTAGTCCGCTACAGCCTAGTTTACCGGAGTCCTGCTAGCCCAACACTACTGCTCCGGAACACTTAGACTGGCCGGCATGTGATCCACTTCGTTCCTGTGTTTGTCCCTTCGGGGAAATGTCATGCGATGACTTCCGGAGTCCTGCTAGCCTGCTACAGCCCGGGTTCCCGAAGTCCTGTTAGCCCAGTTGCTATAGCCTAGATTCACATGCTGATGACCGACACGTTCGATGCTGGTTCATGTATGCCTATCCCCGTAAGTTAGTGCCACTTTGGATTCACGACTAGTCATGTCGGCCCGGGTTCTCTATCATATGGATGCTAGCGACACTATCATATACGTGAGCCAAAAGGCACAAACGATTCCGAGCCAGGTAAGGTGGCACCCGTGGAATACTGTGCGTGAGGCCGCAAAGTGATATGATGTGTTACATGCTACATCGATGTGACTTAGGATCGGGGTCCTGACAGCTTTGGTATCAGAGCCTAACTGCCTGTAGGATTACCAAGCCAAACTGGTCAAAGTTGTGTCTAGAAATGCTTTAGTTATGTAAGAGAATTGATTGTGGAAGGGAATGTAAGGCTCTTTTTACTTCTTTACCTTATGTCTTTCTGATCTGAGTCATCCTCCTCTTTTCTACGGGGATTAAGAACTAGGCTCTCTCATCTGTTTATCAGGATCACGTGTTACTAATCCGTAGAATCTTAGGATTGTTGGTTCCAGGCCTCAGTTCAGTTTCTACTACTTTAGTATGTTGTCAACTGAACCAGAACCTTGATATGATGTTGTTGAGTGACTATGCAAATCCTTGTGAATGTCTCAAATCTTTTTCTGAGCATTTACAGTCGTTATGTTGTCCGAGTCATCCCAAGTTTCTAAATACTCTGATGCATTTGCAAATTCCTTCCTACCGTTCTGAAGTTCCTTTGTGCCAGATCAACCACACTAATTAGTGTGTTGAGGTACTTTACTGCCTTGGCATTTATGTTGGAGCTATTATTATGACCCTAGGTGTCTAGAGTATCATCTAGTAATCTAGCATGTTTTGTGTTCCCAGTGTGATCATTCTGGCCATCATTCTCGAAAGCATCCTGTGATGCCATTTAGTATGTAGGTATTCTATTTCTGGGTTCTTGAACCCGAGATTCACCCTACTTACTTCATGTTGATAGTGTTTGCTCGTTCCTTTAGGTTATTAGTAACCGTTGCATTAATCCTCGAGGTCTGTGGTATTTCCTTCTTCCAAATACTATGAACCACTTATGGCAGAAGTTTGTTGGATCAAAGGATCACAACAGGAGTGCTCTCGATGAGTTCTCCATTCTATATTGTGACTCTGCCAGTTCAACCTTTTTGCATGGGTTATCCAGAAGAAATATGTTGAACTCCTTCGACATGCTAATCCATGCATCCATAACTCAGAAAATCATATGTTCTTTGAGTTGTCCCTCTGTAACACCCCGGATATGATTTACCCAATATGTACTCCAACTCTTGCTGTTTCCGGCCTTCAGTTATTTTATTTTCTCGGGTTCGGGTTTTTGTCTCCGTGTGTTGTTGTCGTTATCATGCATCTCATATCATGTCATCATGTGCATTGCATTTGCATACGTGTTATTCTCATGCATTCGATCATTTTCCCCGTTGTCCGTTTTGCATTCTGGCGCTTCGTTCTCCTCCGGTGGTCATTTCTACCTTTCTTTCGTGTGTGGGGATTAAACATTTCCGGATTGGACCGAGACTTGCCAAGCAGCCTTGGTTTACTACCGGTAGACCGCCTGTCAAGTTTCGTACCATTTGGACTTCGTTTGATACTCCAACGGTTAACCGAGGGACCGAAAAAGCCTCGTGTGTGTTGCAGCCCAACACCCCTCCATTTTGGCCCAAAACCCACCAAAACCCTCTCCATCATCTAGAGCATTCGATCACGATCGCGTGGCTGAAAACCGCACCTCATTTGGACTCTCCTAGCTCCCCCTATGCCTATATATAGACCCCTCATTCCAAATCTCGGATCCCCTTCTCGAAACCCTAAAAATCCCAGATCCGCCGCACCGGACGTGTCCGGCCTGCGCCGGACAACGTCCGCCGCCTCCGCCGCCAACCGGGGCGCGCCACGTGGCAAGCGGCGCCCCACATCGCCGTCCGCACCCGCCGCGGCCCGCAGGGCCCGTCACCGGCCCACCGGCCCCCCGGCCCATCGACCGCGCCGGAGCCGCACCTCGTCGCCCTGCCGTCCTCGACCGCCAACGTGCCAAGTCCAGCGACCTCCATCTCCGGTGACCCTCATCTCCGGCCGACGAACCTCGGGCTTCGCAAGCTGCTACAGTAGTCGCCCGGATCTGGATCTGGATCGGATCGGGTTGACCCCTTTTTTCGTCCCTAACCCTAATTTTTTGCCTATGTTCATCATGTCGTATCTCCTCATCCGTAGCTCCGTTTTGGCCGTTTAGCATATCAAAATGTTCGCCTCAGAGAGTACATCATTTCATCTCATTGCATCATTTTCATTTGAGTTCATCTTGATGTCCGAAATTCTGTTAGAAGAATGTTATTTGAGATAATTGTCAGATCTGCTGCTCCAATTAGATATTTGTCATTTTTGCCATGATTAATGTGTGCATGATATGCCCCTGAGCTCTTCATGAGTTTTGTTATATGTTTTGTCATCTATCCAGAGGTGCAACCCATGTATTTTTGTGATGTGTGTGGTGACTAGCACAAGCTTGCAAAGTGGAGCATTCGTTAATGCTGATTTCAGGGACTTAGCATTTCCACTAAGTCCTTGAGCTGTTCATCTCAATATGCCATATGTTCATGTTGTTTCCTAGTGATCCGTGCCTCTTTTGAGGATAATCAGTAAGGATGTTTTGTTACTCTTGTAGTGCTCTATCCATCCATGTCTTTGTTTGCAATTATGGAGCACCCTAGCTTGAGTCAATCGAGCTCTACTTTTGTCATTTCGTGAATCTGGGCAGATTGTCTACTTGTTAGCGATTTTGCCGAGGATGTTGTAGTTGATCCGTGCATGCTATGGTATTGTTCTTGCCATGTCTAGCTTGTATTTTGTGTATTATTGATGGGTGTATGCTTAGTTTGTCATGACTTGCTCTGTAGTGAGTGCATCGAGCTCGTAAACATGCCTACTTGATATCTGTTTCAGCATGTTCCAGTTTTCACTAAGTCTGAAAACTGATTATGTTTTTGCCATGTTCACATGCTTGCAAATGTATTTTATAATCCCTTTTGGCTCAAGGTCACTAAGGGACTTTTGTTAAGCTCTATGAGTAGCTCCATGCCATGCTTTACTTTGCCATGTTCAGGTCCTTTAGCATATTGTTTTCATGCTCCAAAGAGTGCTATCTGATCTGAAATTCCAGACAAGTGTTAATTTCACTAAGTCTGAAATCTGTTTACCAAATGCATTTTTGTCATGCTTGTTTGAACCTGTTAATGGATGAATTGGCCGTAGCTCAGTGCTAGACTTTTGTTAAGCTTCATGAATGGATTCCTTCCATGTATTTTGATGCCATGTTTGGGTGTTGTAGCATGTTCATATTGTTGCATTTAGATGGCTACTTGCTGTAAATCGCAGAACGTGGTCATATTTAAATTGCTTGCCATTTCCAAACCGTAACTCCGATTCTGGCGTTCTTTATATCGTTTTCAAGTGATTTCATCTCATCTTTCCAGTGGGACACTTGAATTTCCAAGTTGACGCCGGATTCATTCTTTCCTTGTCAAATCTTGCATATGCATCACATATCGCATCCCGCATAGCATACCATCCTTGCATCATGTTGTTTGAGTTTGCACGTGGTTGATTGCATTCCGTTTGCTTGTTTGTCTTGTTTGGGTAGAGCCGGGAGACGAGTTTGCTAACGAGGAGCCCGTTGAGTTTTCTTTCGAGAATCCAGTCAACTCTGACAACTTTGCAGGCAAGATGATCATACCCTCAAAATCACTACTATCTTTGCTTTGCTAGATGCTCGCTCTTTTGCTATGCCTATGCTACGATGCCTACCACTTGCTTATCATGTCTCCCAAATTGCCATGTCAAACCTCTAACCCACCATGTCCTAGCAAACCGTTGATTGGCTATGTTACCGCTTTGCTCAGCCCCTCTTATAGCGTTGCTAGTTGCAGGTGAAGATTGGAGACCGTTCCTTGTTGGAACATTATTTACTTGTTGGGATATCATTATATTGCCATGTTATCTTAATGCATCTATATACTTGGTAAAGGGTGGAAGGCTCGGCCTCTCGCCTAGTGTTTTGTTCCACTCTTGCCGCCCTAGTTTCTGTCATATCGGTGTTATGTTCCCGGATTTTGCGTTCCTTACACGGTTGGGTGATAATGGGAACCCCTTGATAGTTTGCCTTGATTAAAGCTTTTCCATCAATGCCCAACCTTGGTTTTACCATTTGCCACCTAGCCTCTTTTTCCATTGGGTTTCCGAAGCCCGAGGGTCATCTTATTTTAAACCCCCCTGGGCCAGTGCTCCTCTGAGTGTTGGTCCAAACTAGAGTCATGTATAGCGCCCCCTCGGGGAAACTCAAGGTTTGGTTTTAGTTGTATGGAGCGCTCATCTGAGTGTGCCCTGACAACGAGATATGTGCAGCTCCTATCGGGATTTGTCGGCACATTCGGGCGGTGTTGCTGGATTTGTTTTAACCTGTCGAAGTGTCTTGAAGAACCGAGATACCGAGTCTGATCGGAACGTCTCGGGAGGAGGTCTATTCCTTCGTTGACCGTGAGAGCTTGTCATGGGCTAAGTTGGGACTCCCCTGCAGGGATTTGAACTTTCGAAAGCCATGCCCGCGGTTATGGGCAGATGGGAATTTGTTAATGTCCGGTTGTAGATAACTTGAACCTTAACTTAATTAAAATGAATCAACTGAGTGAGTTACCATGATGGTCTCTTCTCGGCGGAGTCCCGGAAGTGAACACGGTGTTGGAGTAATGCTTGCCGCAGGATGACCTCTAGTTGCTCGCTCGCGCTTTGCCTCCTCTTCTCGCTCTCTTTTGCGAACAGGATAGCCACCATATATGCTAGTCGCTTGCTGCAGCTCCACATATTTTCCTTGCCTTACCTATTAAGCTTAAATAGTCTTGATCGCGAGGGTACGAGATTGCTGAGTCCCTGTGGCTCATAGATTACTTCCAAACCAGATGCAGGGCCTGATGATTCCGCTCTGAATGGTGCGCTTGAGCTCAAGTGGGAGTTCGAAGAGGACTCTCAATGATACTACGTGTCTTTCCCTGATGATCAGTAGTGGTGCCCAGTTGGGGAGATCGGGACCGTGTCGCATGTTGGGTTGTCCTTTTATTTTGGCGCCGTAGTCGGGCCATGAGTGTTTGAATGCTGTAATGCTATTTATGTACTTGATTGACGTGGCGAGTGTAAGCCAACTATGTATCTCCCCTTTATTGTTTATATTACATGGGATGTTGTGAAGATTGCCTAACTTGCGACATTGCTTTCAATGCGGTTATGTCTCTAAGTCGTGCCTCGACACGTGGGAGCTATAGCCGCATCGAGGGCGTTACACCCTCATTAGTTATTTTCTGTCCTCCGACTATCAATTTGTAGTCAGGGGTAGTCGTGCATTCGTGTTATCGATGCCTATTATTCTTATGGTCCGACAAGCCATTCTATTCCGGAATGACTAGGAGAAACAAACTCCGGCACCTCATCCATTTCTTGGACTGGTCAAAGTAGTTGTATTTCGCAGATCAAAATGCCAATCCAGCTTTTGCTCTGTTCTACCTCGGAGTATTACCCCCTTTATGTCAGGATTGTCATGAGAATTGCACCATCTCTCATGAATTCTTGATGCAGTGATACTTCTTGCCATCATTTTTCATTCCTCGGTTCCGTGTTGTCGCAATCAGAATGCCGACAAGTGAACCATGATGCGTGAAATCAATACTCCTAGCAACCGTGTTTCTTGGTAGTTAATGGACATTAATATCATTCTTAGCGTGTTGGTTATTGAATTACTATACTAGGATTGATCGTGCTACCTTGTCCTTATTTCTGGTGCACTCTTCAATCTTTGAGTTAGGATGGAATCCCTTGCTCTTATGATCATGTCGTCTTGCCTTGAAAAGCAAGATTGTTCTCGAGCTTAGGGACATATCGGTGGTTCGTGATTTTCCGAATATCTTCTCGGAAGTATCACCAGGTTGTCCCCTGACCGTTATGTTGAGCTCGTGATCAAGCTGGTTTCTTGTAAACCACTCTTTCTCCAAGAATCTGTGTTGGATACCTTGAGCTAGTTGGTCAAGCCAAACAACAACTTGGAGAGTTGGAAGATAAAAGCTTGTCTGACTTAGTTCATGTTAAGGGATATCTTTTTTTGTGTGGGTGTGTTGAAGAAAGATGATATCTTCATCGATTGGTCTTCGTGATCAATTGTTGGACCCATTGTCGTATCAAAACTTTGATTTGAATATGGGCTATCATCAAATCAAATCAGAACCAACGATGTTTATAATGTTGTCTTACTCGTGGTTGATCCCTCGAGCATACACCATTATATCTTTTGGGTCTGACCAATGCTATCACTTGTTCACATAATTATGGAATTCCATCTCCATGGAAACCTGGATGAATTGTTGTTGAGCCCATCAGCAACACTGCTACCTTCTCCATGATTCGTGTTGAACATCCAGCTAGTATTGGAAACTTTATAAGCATTATCTTCATGTTCCGTTCATGAAGCATATGTTCAGATGAAAGTAGTGACTTCCTCTAATTCATGTGCATTTGATGCAAGTTGCCACCGTGAATTCGAGAAAGTCAAGGTTGCTTTATCTGGAGTCATCCCAAATCGCTCATGCATAAGTGCGAAGTATTCTGTGGTTTGGAGACTTACAACCTTCATTCTATATGTATCCCTAGCACACCAAGCCACTGATTGATTTGTTCAAAGATAATAAGTTCTAAGTGCTAGTCCTGAAGGTACTAGACGGATTTGTACAAGATTCAGTTATCCTCGATGATGGTTCCCAACCAGAACTCGGTAGTGTTTTATTATAAGACTACCATGTGGTCATGCTTGTCTAGGACAATGTGTTCACAGGAGTGTAGCAGAGCCAGCTCATGTTTTGGAGCTTGCTATCATAGTTCATTTTCCCGAGAATCTCGCAATGTCATCTCGTCGATTTGTGTTGCAAACTTTCATTTTGCTTTCTAGACTCGATGAGTCTGGAATATCCTGACACCAACCAGATCTGAATCTTAGGCAGATGTGATGGTTGGAATGTTTCCCAAGAGCTATAATATTGGTCTCGCGGTAACCGGTGGAGTGGATGTCGTGGCCAACACACCCAACCGGAAGACCTATTATTGTAGTATCTTGCTTGAAGAAGTTGGCCACCTCCCCATAAGGGTCTCGTAGAATTTATTCCAGTAGTTGTTCCTTATGGATTTTTGTGTTCCTGAAGTCCGACCTTTTACTTGATGTTCTAGATACCAAACCATATCAATAAATGGGTTACGCTAGCACATCAAGGAGAACATTAGAAGCGGAGTGCTAAATGTCTCTCGGTCGATCATCCAGATTTTGATCCCTTGGCCTCGCTAAGGTGAATCTAAGAAAGTGTTATCTTTCTTTGCTTCTGCATCCTCCACCATTATTCATCATGGTAGTATGTTGTGTTGCCAGCATCCCCGACACAAATGTTGGTAAGACCTTGATGAGTATGGAAATGCTCAAGTTCTTGAGAGCACACGCAAGCAAAATCATCCCTTGCGTTGTCTTCAACAAGGTAGTCCACATCATCCATTCTAGTCTGAGTATGCCATTCTTTTGAACTTCGTCAAACGATCATTGTGATTTGCCTTAGGCTGGTATAGAGAGTTTCTATGATCTAGATATCAAAAGTAATTCTTTTTGCCACTTAGGGGAATAATTTTACGAGTCACACCTCCTCGAAGGTGCCCTAGTATGGGATCATGGCAATTATTTCCTTGCTACTTTGAAACCTTGCACCATCTTACTCAAGCGTGGAATTGTTGTCTACCAACTTGAATCTTCGCCATCTAACTTCCATCACCCTGATGTGAGTGTTGTGTCTCAGCTCAAGAGATGTTCAACGTCTCATTCCGTGAGTTGATCGATCTTTAAGAAGATCGATTCCTATAGAGTTTCTTTCCGTCATCATCATGTTGGACAAAGATCTCGAAGGCAAAGACGCCAAGATCAATATGATGCAATGAATCAACATCTTCAAGAATGCAATGGATTTTGGAGTTTGTGCTAGCTCTGTGTCCCCTCTGTCTTCTTGCCTCACGTCTTGAATCTCGGGACGAGATTCTTGTTTAGTGGGGGTGAGTTGTCACAGCCCTAGAATTTGTTTGTAATTAGTTGCATTTGAGAGCATCATGCATCATGTCTAAATTCTGAAAGTTGAATTGAGGTTAGTTGAAACCCTCAGAAATTACTTCAGAAATAATCAACATTAAAATCTTTTCAAATGAGTCCAAGAAAATGTTCCTGTTATTCTATAAAAATATTGGCAAGAGGTAAAATTGAAACCAATATTTTTGGAGACTCAGAGATATTTATTTTGGGCCTTTGAATTAAATCAATAGCTATTTGAATTGGATTTATATCTACTATTAAAAAAATATATGTCCAAGAATTCTGAAATATTTTGTGGAGCTTTGGTTTAATCCTTTTAGCTCCCACAACAATTTTTAGAAGCAACAAAATAATTTAGTTAGCAAACCAAGTTCAAACAGAGGCAAACAATAGAAAACATGAACTAGAATAAAGGAAAGAGAGAGAAAGAGTTTACCTGGGCCTTACCTAGCAGAAGCAGCCCAACCCACCAGGGGCAACGCTATCTTCTAGCTCCTGCTAGTAGGAGCAGTTGCGTGCCCGGCATGCCGCAGCCGCGCCACCTCTTGCTTCGACGTGCCCCACGCGTCCCCTTGCCCATCCGCTCGCTAGGGGGTTCCCCGCCACCGTTGACGTTCACCATGGCCAATGCCTCCTCCTCACCTCACTGACCTGTCCACGAGCCCTGCCACCGTTGCCTACGCCTCTTCGTCAAGCTACATGACGTGGGAAGCCCTGGAGAGCCGCCAACGCCGACGTCTTCACCTCCGGCCACCGGAGATCGCCTTCGATGCCCCATCGACCTCAGCGCATCCTCGAGCCCGCTGAGCATCTCGTCGCACCTGCCGTGAGCTCCTGCTCCTGCTCCCCCTCTCCATTTCCCCCCTCATGCACCGTAGCCGTCGCCTCGCCTGCAACCGAACGCGCCGCCGCCCGTGCTCGTCGCCGGTGATGCTCCAGTGACCATTTGGTCCCAGGCATGCATCCATTGTACTCACCGCACCACGTAGATGCCGTAGGTGCTAAGCGCACATCCCCACGGCCACTGCAACCACGTCCTCGCTTGCTGCCGACTCCGGCCGCTGCAAACCTCGTCGTTGGTGCTGCTCCCGGCCACCCCAGCTCCCGCCACCGCCACCGTTGGATGCGCCACTCCGCCCTCTTCCCGTAGCTGCTCTCTGCGCACCAATAGGGCCCCTGTAGGTGGATCCCGACGCGCTCAGCCGCGTCTGGCCTCGCCGGCGGCTAAACGCCGGCGGGTTGACCAGTTTGACCGGCGAGGTTGACCCCTTCTTGACCAGGTTTGACCGCCTGAGTCACTGACGTGTGGGGGCCACCTCGCTAACTAACCTGGTTTAGTGCTAATTAACCTAAGTTAGTTAGTTAGACACTGACATGTGGGCCCAGCCCTAGATTAGTTTAGTTAATCACCTAATTAGCACTAACAGGCACAGTTAGTTATTTGTGACACTGACACGCGGGTTCCACAAGTCGGGTTTGACCTGGACCGGGCCTGTTGACCTGCTGAGGTCAGCATGACCTAGTGCCGATGCAGTAAAACCTTTTCTATAATTCAAATAAATCTAAATGATTTATTTATTTTCAGAAAATACCCTAAACTTCAAAAATTCATAGAAATTAATCTATAACTCAAAATGAAATAAATTATATATGAAAAATTATCAGAAAAATACGAAGAATCTGTTTATGGCATTCTCATGCATGTTTGCACAACTTACAACCACTGTATATGACAATTTGAATAAATGGCATTTGAAATGCCTTACATGGAGTTTGAATTTGAATCTTGTGTTCAAATCAGCTTCACTCAAATTGTTACTAGTTGCATTAGTCCAAATCACAGCATATTGCCATGTCATATTCATGCATCATATTATCACATTGCATTGATTGTGTTCCTTCTTTGTTGCCGGTGGTTGTCCCTCTCGATAGACGTGTTCCGACGATGAGTTTGATCACACCGATGAAGAGCTATACTATCTTCAGAAGTGCCAGGAAAGCAAAACCCCCTTGTTCATTCCGAAACAATCCCACTCTCTCGCTCCTGTTCTCTTTTACTGCATTTGGACAACAACGATTCAACTGTTACATGCTGCGGTAGTTGAACCCCTCTTCCTCTGCATGACCTGTCATTGCCACAGTAAATAGATGAAACCCACTAGCTTGAGTAGGAGTTGTTTGAGCCCCGATGTGCCTACTCATTCATGCTTGTTTGTCATGCCTGCTACTGCTTAGAGTTGAGTCAGGTCTGATTCATCGGGGATGAATTGGAATGGTGATGAACATGTCCTACTGTGTGAGCTAAGTGTGTGAACACGATTTGGTAAAGGTAGCGGTGAGAGGCCATGTAGGAGTACATGGTGGGTTGTCTCATTGAAGCCATCCTTAGGAACTGAATTCTGTGTTTGTGATCCATGAACAGCTACTACCACTCATTGGGATCCTTAATTGACCCTGAAGACTTATTAACCGCCTTGATCTCTGTCCAGGAGTTGCAACTAGTTTCTGGTGTTTGTAGGATATGTGTTGGAGGCCGTGCGTAGCGCTGACCCTAGGGGTGGGCTATGATGCGGTAGATACACCATGCCACGGTGTACCGGGGGCCCGTTTGGTGTCTCGGGAACCCTGCACACATCGTTTGGGGCTGTGAGAGAAACCCCGGCCGGATCTCCTTGCGGATGGAACCTGAATAGGCGATAAACCTGGACTAGAGACTTGTTTGGTTAGTCAGGTCGTGGCCGACTCCCTCGCCATGCTTCCGCTTGAAGGTTGCCGAGATACACGACGTGTACATGGTGGTAAGTGGCGAGAGCGTGTGTGAAGAAGAACACCCCTGCAGGGTTAACATCATCTATTCGAATAGCCGTGTCCGCGATAAAGGACTTCTGGGTTTCCTATACAGTTCATAGACAAGTGAAAGTGGATACTCTAAAATGCGCAAGATAAGAGTGAGTGTTATGGATGGCATTCTCGTAGGGAGACGAGAGAGGATCCATAGTAGTGTATTGATTGGTGAATATGTGGACTCGTGTGCGCCACCTCAAAAGAGTTACTTGAAGTCGTAGTTTAGGATAGCCACCGAGTCAAAGCTAGCTTGTTGTAGTTTAACTCCACCACCTCTTTGTTGATACCGATGCATATGTAGTTAGTTCTGATTTAAATCTTGCTGGGTACATTCGCACTCATATTTGCTTAATTTATGTTTTTGCAGAGAGACTTTAGTCTCACTAGTAGTTCCGCGTGGACTTTGTCGTTTAGCTTGATACCTCAGCTACGATCTTGTGCCCTTGGCAGGATCTGGTAGATAGTCAGGCTTCTCAGCCTTTTTCATTTGTAGATGTCTGTACTCAGACATGTTAATCTTCCGCGTGTGCTTTGACTTGTATGCTCTGAATGTTGGGTCATGAGACCCATGTTTGTAATA
Source organism: Triticum dicoccoides (assembly GCF_002162155.2). Taxonomy (NCBI): domain Eukaryota; kingdom Viridiplantae; phylum Streptophyta; class Magnoliopsida; order Poales; family Poaceae; genus Triticum; species Triticum dicoccoides. Next base: position 96,735,057 of record NC_041390.1, read on the forward strand.
TCTCGCTCCTCGGAGCCTATTGAATAAATACTTGAGTTGTAGAGTCATGTTGTGATGCCATGTTGTATTTGCACATATCGGGCATATTGTGTGTATGATTGAAATGCTTGGTATGTGTGGGATCCGACAATCTAGTTGTTTATCCTTTGTAGCCTCTTTTATGGGGAAATGTAGTCTGTTGCTTCCACTGAGCCTTGGTAGTCCGCTACAGCCTGGTTTACTGGAGTCCTGCTAGCCCAACACTACCGCTCCGGAACACTTAGACTGGCCGGCATGTGATCCACTTCGTTCTTGTGTCTGTCCCTTCGGGGAAATGTCACGTGGTGACTTCCGGAGTCCTGCTAGCCTACTACAGCCCGGGTTCCTGGAGTCATGTTAGCCCAGTTGCTACAGCCTGGATTCACACGCTGATGACCGACACGTTCGATGATGGTTCATGTATGCATGTCCCCGTAAGTTAGTGCCACTTTGGGTTCACGACTAGTCATGTCGGCCCGGGTTCTCTGTCATATGGATGCTAACGGCACTATCATATACCTGAGCCAAAAGGCGCAAACGGTCCCAGGCCAGGTAAGGTGGCACCCATGGAATATCGTGCGTGAGGCCGCAAAGTGATATCATGTGTTACATGCTAGATCGGTGTGACTTAGGATCAGGGTCCTGACAGTTTGATAGCACACAAGGTGTTCCTCCGGTATTCGGGAGTTGTATAATCTCATAGTCATAGGAACATCTATAAGTCATGAAGAAAGCAATAGCAATAAACTAAACGATCATAGTGCTAAGCTAATGGATGGGTCTAGTCCATCACATCATTCTCTAATGATGTGATCCTATTCATCAAATGACAACACATGTCCATGGCTAGGAAACTTAACCATCTTTGATTAACGAGCTAGTCAAGTAGAGGCATGCTAGGGACACTCTGTTTGTCTATGTATTCACACATGTACTAAGTTTTCGGTTAATACAATTCTAGCATGAATAATAAACATTTATCATGATATAAGGAAATATAAATAACAACTTTATTATTGCCTCTAGGGCATATTTCCTTCGGTCTCCCACTTGCACTAGAGTCAATAATCTAGTTCACATCGTCATGTCATTTCACACCAATAGTTCACATCTTTATGTGATTAGTTCACATCTTCATGTGACTAATACGCAAAAGGTTTACTAGACTCAATAATCTAGTTCACATCGCTATGTGATTAACATCCAAAGAGTGATCATGTTTTGCTTGTGAGAGAAGTTTAGTCCACGGGCCTGCAACATTCAGATCCGTATGTATTTTGCAAATTTCTATGTCTACAATACTCTGCACAGAGCTACTCTAGCTAATTGCTCCCAATTTCAATATGTATCTAGACTTAGATTCATCTAGATTGGTGTCAAAATCTTGCATCGACGTAACTCTTTACAACGAACTCTTTTGTCACCTCCATAACCGAGAAATAATTCCTTAGTCCTCTAAGGATAATTTTCATCGTTGTCCAGTGATCTACTCCTAGATCACTATTGTACTCCCTTGCCAAAATCATGCTAAGGTATACAATAGGTCTGGTACACAGCATAACATACTTTATAGAAACTATGACTGCGGCATTGGGAATGATTTTTCATTCTCTTTATATTTTCTGCCGTGGTCGGGTTTTGAGTCTTTACTCAACTTCACATCTTGCAACACATGCAAGAACTCCTTCTTTGACTGTTCCATTTTGAACTACTTCAAAAACTTGTCAAGGTATGTACTCATTGAAAAATTTATCAAGCATCTTGATCTATCTCTATAGATCTTGATGCCCAATATGTAAGCAACTTCACCGGGGTCTTTCTTTGAAAAAATCCTTTCAAACACTCCTTTATGCTTTCCAGAAAATTACACATCATTTCCGATCAACAATATGTCATTCACATATACTTATCAGAAAGGTTGTAGTGCTCCCACTCACTTTTTTCTAAATACAGACTTCACCGCAAGTCTGTATAAAACTATATGCTTTGATCAACTTATCAAAGCGTATATTCCAACTCTGAGATGCTTGCACCAGTCCATAGATGGATCGCTGGAGCTTGCACATTTTGTTATCACCTTTAGGATTGACAAAACCTTTTGGTTGTATCATATACAACTCTTCTTTAATAAATCCATTAAGGAATGCAGTTTTGATATCCATTTGTCATATTTCATAAGATGTGGCAATTGCTAACATGATTCGGACAGACTTTAAGCATCGACGCGAGTGAGAAAATCTCATCGTAGTCAACATCTTCAATTTGTCAAAAAAAAACCTTTTCAACAAGTCGAGCTTTGTAGATAGTAACACTACTATCAGCGTCCGTCTTCCTCTTGAAGATCTATTTATTCTCAATGGCTAACCAATCATCGGGCAAGTCAATCAAAGTCCATACTTTGTTCTCATACATGGATCCCATCTCAGATTTCATGGCCTTAAGCTATTTGGCGGAATCTGGGCTCATCATCGCTTCCTCATAGTTCGTAGGTTTGTCATGGTCTAGTAACATGACTTCTAGAACAGGATTACCATACCACTCTGGTGCGGAACGTACTCAGGTTGACCTACAAGGTTCGGTAGTAACTTGATCTGAAGTTTCATGATCATCATCATTAACTTCCTCACTAATTGGTGTAGCCATCACTGGAACTGATTTCTGTGATGAACTACTTTCCAATTCGGGAGAAGGTACAATTACCTCATCAAGTTCTACTTTCCTCCCACTCACTTCTTTCGAGAGAAACTCCTTCTCTAGAAAGGATCCACTCTTAGCAACAAAGATCTTGCCTTCGGATCTATGATAGAAGGTGTACCCAACAATTTCTTTTGGGTATCCCATGAAGACGCACTTCTCCGATTTGGGTTTGAGCTTATCAGGCTGAAACTTTTTTGCATAAGCATCGCAACCCCAAACTTTAAGAAACGATAGCTTAGGTTTGTTGCTAAAACACAGTTCATACGGTGTCATCTCAACGGATTTTTTAGACGGTGCCCTATTTAATGTGAATGCAGCTGCCTCTAATGCATAACCCCAAAACGATAGTCGTAAATCGGTAAGAGACATCATAGATCGCACCATATCTAATAAAGTATGGTTACGATGTTTGGACACACCATTACACTGTGGTGTTCCAGGTGGCGTGAGTTGTGAAACTATTCCACATTGTTTTAAATGAAGACCAAACTCATAACTCAAATATTCACCTCCACGATCAGATCGTAGAAACTTAATTTTCCTGTTATGATGATTTTCCTCTTCACTCTGAAATTCTTTGAACTTTTCAAATGTTTCAGACTTATGTTTCATCAAGTAGATATACCCATATCTGCTCAAATCATCTGTGAAGGTCAGAAAATAACGCTACCCGCCATGAGCATCAACACTCATCGGACCGCATACATCAGTATGTATTATTTCCAATAAGTCTGTTGCTCGCTCCATTGTTCCGGAGAATGGAGTCTTAGTCATCTTGCCCATGAGGCATGGTTCGCAAGCATCAAGTGATTCCAAAAGCCCATCAGCATGGAGTTTCTTCATGCGCTTTACACAAATATGACCTAAACGGAAGTGCCACAAATATATTGCACTATCATTACCAACTTTGCATCTTTTGGCATCAATATTTTGAATATGTGTATCACCACGATCGAGATTTAATAGACCATTCACATTGGGTGTATGACCATAGAAGGTTTTATTCATGTAAACAGAATAACAATTATTCTTTGACTTAAATGAATAACCGTATTGCAATAAACATGATCTAATCATATTCATGCTCAACGCAAAATACCAAATAACATTTATTTTAGGTTCCGCACTAATCCCGAAGGTAAAGGAGTGTGCGATGGTGATCTTATCAATCTTGGAATCATTTCCAACACACATCGTCACCTCACGCTTAACTAGTCTCTGTTCATTTTGCAACTCCTGTTTCGAGTTACTAATCTTAGCAACTGAACCGATATCAAATACCTAGGGGTTACTATGAACACTAGTAAAGTACACATCAATAATTTGTATATCAACTATACCTTTGTTCTCTTTGCCATCCTTCTTATCTGCCAAATGTTTGGGGTAGTTCCGCTTCCAGTGACCATTCCCTTTGCAGTAGACGCACTCAGTTTCAGGCTTAGGTCTAGCTTTGGGCTTCTTCACGGGAGTGACAACTTGCTTGCCATTCTTCTTGAAGTTCCCTTTCTCTCCCTTGCCCTTTTACTTGAAACTAGTGGTCTTGTAAACCATCAACATTTGATGCTTTTCTTGATTTCTACCATCATTAATTTCAGCATCACAAAGAGCTCGGGAATCGTTTTCATCATCCCTTGCATATTATAGTTCATCGCGAAGTTCCATTAACTTGGCAATAGTGACTAGAGAACTCTTTCAATCACTATCTTATCTAGAAGATAAACTCCCACTTGATTCAAGCGATCGTAGTACTCGGACATTCTGAGCACATGCTCACTGGTTGAGCTATTCTCCTCCATCTTGTAGGCAAAGTATTTGTGAGAGGTCTCACACCTCTCGACTCGGGCATGAGTCTGAAATACCAATTTTAGCTCTTGGAGCATCTTATATGCTCTATGGTGTTCAAAACGTTTTTGAAGTCCCGGTTCTAAGCCATAAAGCATGGTGCACTAAACTATCAAGTAGTCATCATACCGAGCTTGTCAAACATTCATAATGTCTGCATTTGCTCCTGCAATAGTTCTGTCACCTAGTGGTGCATCAATGACATAATTCTTCTGTGCAGCAATGAGGATAATCCTCATATCACAGAGCTAGTCCGCATCATTGCTACTAACATCTTTCAACATAGTTTTCTCTAGGAACATATCATAAATAAAACGGGGAAGCTATACATGAGTAATTGATCTACAACATAGATATGCAAATACTATCAAGACTAAGTTCATGATAAATTAAAGTTCAATTAATCATATTACTAAAGAACCCCCACTTAGATAGACATCCCTCTAGTCATCTAAATGATCACGTGGTCCATATCAACTAAACCATGTCCGATCATCACATGAGATGTAGTAGTTTTCAATGGTGAACATCTCTATGTTAATCATATCTACTGTATGATTCTTCGGTCTCAGTGTTCCGAGGCCATATCTGCATATGCTAGGCTCGTCAAGTTTAACCTGAGTATTCTGCTTGTGCAAAACTGGCTTGCACCCATTGTATGTGAACGTAGAGCTTATCACACCCGATCATCACGTGGTGTCTCGGCATGATGAACTATAGCAATAGTGCATACTCAGGGAGAACACTTATACCTTGAAATTTAGTGAGAGATCATCTTATAATGCTACCGTCGTACTAAGCAAAATAAGATGCATAAAAGATAAACATCACATGCAATCAAAATATGTGACATGATATGGCCATCACCATCTTGTGCTTTGATCTTCATCTCCAAAGTACCGTCATGATCTCCATCGTCACCAGCATGACACCATGATCTCCATCATCTTGATCTTTATCAACATGACGCCACATGGTCTTCTCGCCAGCTATTGCTTTTGCAACTATTGCTATCGCATAGCGATAAAGTAAAGCAATTATATGGCGCTAGCATCTTATGCAATAAAGAGACAACCATAAGGCTCCTGCCAGTTGCCGATAACTTTAACAAAACATGATCATCTCATACAACAATTTATATCTCATCACGTCTTTACCATATCACATCACAACATGCCCTACAAAAACAAGTTATACGTCCTCTACTTTGTTGTTGCAAGTTTTGTGTGGCTGCTATGGGTTTAGCAAGAACTGTTCTTACCTACGCATCAAAAACCACAATGATTTTTCGTCAAGTGTGCTATTTTAACCTTCAACAAGGACCGGACGTAGTCACACTTGATTCAACTAAAGCTGGAGAAATAGACATCCACTAGCCAGCTGTGTGCGAAGCACCTCGGTAGAACCAATCTCATGAACGCGGTCATGTAATGTCGGTCTGGGCCACTTCATCCAACAATACCGCCGAATCAAAGTATGACATGCTGGTAAGCAGTATGACTATTATCGCCCACAACTCTGTGTGTTCTACTCGTGCATATAACATCTACGCATAGACCTGGCTCGGATGCCACTGTTGGGGAACGCAATATTTCAAAAAATTTAATACGATCACGCAAGATCTATCTAGGAGATGCATAGCAATGAGAGGGGAGAGTGTGTCTATGTACCCTCGTAGACCGAAAGCGGAAGCGTTTAGTAACGTAGTTGATGTAGTCGAACGTCTTCGTGGTCCAACCGGTCAAGTACCGAACGCACGGCACCTCCGCGATCTGCACATGTTCATCTCGGTGACGTCCCTCGTACTCTTGATCCAGTTGAGGCCGAGGGTGAGTTGCGTCAGCATGATGGCGTGTTGACAGTGATGATGAATTTACCGACGCAGGGCTTCGCCTAAGCACTATGACAATATGACCGAGGTGGAAAACTGTGGAGGTGGGCACCGCACACGGCTAAAGATCAACTTGTGTGTCTATGGGGTGCCCCCTCCCCCGTATATAAAGGAGGGGAGGAGGAGGAGGGCCGGCCACAAGGGGTGCGCCCAAGGGGGGGATTCCTACTCCTAGTAGGAGTAGGTTTCCCCCTTTTCCTAGTCCAAGTAGGGGAAGGGGGAGGAGGGGGAGGAGAGAAGGAAGGAGGGGAGCGCCGCCCCCTCCCCTTGTCTAATTCGGATTGGGGCAAGGGGGACACGAGCCACCTCCTGGCCAGCCCTCTCTCTTCTCCAATAAGGCCCATGAGGCCCAACAGCTTCTCAGGGGGGGGGGGTGTTCTGGTAACCCCCGGTACTCTGAAACTTATCCGAAACGACCCGAACCATTCCGGTGTCCGAATCTAGCCTTCCAATATATGAATCTTTATGTCTCGACCATTTCGAGACTCCTCATCGTGTCTGTGATCTCATATGGGACTCTGAACAACCTTTGGTACATCAAATCACATAACTCATAATACATATCGTCATCAAACGTTAAGCGTGCGGACCCTACGGGTTCGAGAACTATGTAGACATGACCGATACACATCTCCGGTCAATAACCAATAGCGGAACCTGGATGCTCATATTGGTTCCTGCATATTCTACGAAGATCTTTATCGGTCAAACCGCACAACAACATACGGTGTTCCCTTTGTCATCGGTATGTTACTTGCCTGAGATTCAATTGTCGGTATCATCATACCTAGTTCAATCTCATTACCGGCAAGTCTCTCACTGGTGCACGTCGGTCCTAAACAAACGTTTTTAACCCCTTTCCGTGATGGCATTTGGAACCGTCGCCAAATGAGTGTGGGCGATAGGGGGGTCCTTCCCACACGACCCAGAAACCGTCGGGGATATGCCCTCCTGGCACGCACGCTCGGCAAAATGAGAACATGTGCGACCGGCGAGTGCTCAAATACGGAAATACGTACGGTAGAGCTAAAAAAATACAATTATATAGCGAAATTGTTTCTGGTCGAAAGTACATCCCACACAGTCAGTCCCCGCTAAATGTTTCCGTTTGTATGTACATCCCACACAGTCGCTCCAAGGAAAATGTTTTCGTTCACAGGTACATCACACACAATTTTTCCCATTAAATCGTTTGCGTTATTGAATGTATCACACACGGTCCGTAGAAGAAACTGTGTGGCAAAGGCTGTCCATCACACACAGTTTTTATGTGGTAAATGTTTGTGCAAGGTGGCCTAACACAAAGAGTTTTCAAGAGAAAGTCGTGTGTGATTGTTCATTGATCCAACACGGTTTATTCCTAGGAACTGTGTGCGTTGCCTGAGGTCATCGCCCACGGTATTTTTTCAACAACCGTTTGGAATAGCAAAACCCAATTAGCAGGCTAATTCGCCATTAGCAGGCTAATTATCCAATTATTCATAATCCATTTATTAATCTAATTGACATTTCATATTAAGCGCACAATATATTTCATTTCCATATTAAGGAAGCAGAATTTCATAATTGAAATACATCAGAGTACAACATGATATAGCTTCAGCACTTAGCTACCCCATTACACAACTGCAACAGCAGCAAGTTCCACATGCAACAATATAGAGCCTTTCAAAATTAGCATCATAGACGATATATAGACATATGCATCTCATCTGGAAAACTGCTGAAGCGGAAGGCGAATATTGAGCCTTCATTCATGTTGAAGGTCTTTGCAACTTTAGGCCAGTGCCTGTGGATGATTGACCGTCTGTCCTTCGTCCTCTTAAGGAATACTTCAATATTGAACCATGGGTGTTGTATGAATACCTTCCTCACCTCCTAACCATAGAGGTAGTTTGAGAGGTAATCATTAGTGAACTGCTTTGGAAAGGCCAGAAAACAAGGATGTGCATAAATATCTTCTCTATACTGGAAATGGGGCAAAGAAATAAAAAAAGGCAAGGTATAATAGTTAGTACCATCTTGTAGTGAACTGATGTCTTCTTCATTGTGCAGACAAAGATCTTGTTGTTTTTTGTCGTTAATTTCTTTATCCTAACAATCTTTCTAAGTTTCTTCATTTGATTGATATTCATGGACAACTCATTTCCCCATATGCAAAAAGGGTCGAACAGTGGGTCGAAACCTCTGACATCAGGACCTACATGTGCAAGACCAAATTGTCAAAAACCAAAATATTAGAATGGTTCCTGCAATTGCACAATAATGTGCTATTAGAGAGCGGACCATGCATGTGCTAACCTCGATTGTAAACCTCAGTGCTTCCCATTGTTTCCCTGCAACACATATAAGGTAGTTAGTTATCAGGTTAAGTATGGGTTCGCATGCTATCAGTAAAATATGTTGATGAAAAATAAGCACATTGCAGATTCATCAGATTAATTCAAGCCACACGGAAAACCCATTTACCCAAACCAAGCATGATTAAGAACTAGGAAATATATCACTTGTATATGTTTCTCATGTATTAAGTGCAGCCAAATTCGATTTATTCCTCACATGCACAACAATACACAATTCTACCCACGACAATTGGACATCACATTGCAGAATTGAACCAAGCAGTTAACTAAACACCACAACAAATGAACCAAACATTAACTGAGCACCACATTGCACAATATAACATACTCCTAATAGAAGATCAGACAGTTAACCAAACAATTAACTACAGCCAATTGTAGCAATTGTATTTGTTTCTTATGTATTTACTACAGCCAAATTCAATTTATTCCTCACATGGTATACAATAACAAAATGCACCCACAACTATTGAACATCACATTGCAGAATTGAACCAAACAGTTAACTAAACATCACTACACAAATAAACCAAATGTTAACTGAGCACCACATTGCACAATGTATAACCAAATCAAGCATGCTTGACAACTTGGAAATATAGCAATTGTATTCGTTTCTCATGTATTTTGTAAAGATAAACTCGATTTATTTCTCACATGGAAGACAATACAAAATTGCAGCCTGAAGAATTGAACATCACATTTGTAGAATTGAACCAAACAATTAACTGAAGATGACAGCTAATTAATAAAACAGTTAATAAGTGAGCACCACACTGCATGACATATAGAACATATACACTAGAGCAACAGATTGCATGGTAAAATTAGATAGCACAATTCACTAGAATTTGTGAAGGAAAGGCAGGAGCAGCACACGCAACGGGTAAACCGAGCATGCTTAACCGGCGTAGCTAGCAAATGGCAAGGTGCTCCTCCAAGATCTGGGGGTCGGCACGAATGGCAGCCATTGCATCCTCATCCGCGCATGCGGCCGCGATTTGCTTCTCCGCTGCCAAATGCTCCTTGAGATCTTGGCTATACTGTGTGCACCATGGCTTAGGGCGGCGCTTATTTGGTGGAGGGGTCGGTGATTTGGGTGGAAGGTTTCGCGCTCGCGCTAGCGGTCAGGGCATGTGGGATGTGGAAGGAGGAGGAGGATGGGGGTCGGGTGTGGATTACCTGCCTGGATAGACGAGGTCGAGCAGCATGAAGGAGGGTCATCAATGAGGAGGCGGCACTGCAAGCAAGGAGTGAAGGTTTCAACTTGAAAAGTAAGCCAGAAAGAGGGGAAATGTGGCTTTTGGTAAGGGGGAGGGGCGGGGAGGTAGATATTTCCGCGGAAGCCAAAAATTTAGAATCGCTTCAGCCAAAAAACTGGCGTGCAAAGTGTCATCAGACACGGTCCCTTATTCAGAACTATGTACGATATGTGTACATCACAAATGATTCAGATAGCTTCACCCGTGTGTGATGAGTTTGAACGTCAAAAGTTTTGGTTCGAATTTCCATGGTTACAGTGGTCATCCATGTCATTGCATAATTTGGGTACACAAAGGAGACTACAACACACCTACACTTCTTAATCGAGCAAGTTCAGCAATTAAACAGAGCTAACTGACCTAAACATTACTCTAACAAATTAAAGACCGGCGCTCTTAATTAAAAAAACAAAGAGTGCTACTACGGCTCGTGCTCGTCGATCTCCGCCGTCGCCTCCATGTCCAGCTCGCGCCCGACGGTCTCCTGGGGAAGGGGCTCCATGGCCTCCATCGCACCATACTCGGCAAGCATCTCGTCATCCGCGTCAGCCATCTCTTTGGAAAAGGCCGCCACGAGCTGGGCGTGGGCAGACGCGATATGGGCTTGGATGGGCTCCGTCGTCGCAAGGTATGCGGTGGAGGAATGGAGGGCTGCTCAAACGCTCTCGGCGATTGCTAGCTCTTCGGCTGTGGGTTGCCGACCATTGTCGGAGAAGCTTCGTTCGATTTGTGCGGTGACCGCCAGGAGCTGGGCGTGGGCGACCTCGGCATGGTCGTGGGCGGCCTCCATCAGGGCTAAGGCCGCCGCTGCGGAATGGACAACTGTTGCGCCGCTCTCGCCAGTTGCTATCCCCGAGGCAGATGTTGCTGCCACCACCTGAGAAGCAACAATGGCCACTTGGGATGCCTTTGCCGCCCGGTCACAGATTGCAGCCACGCTCATGCACCTTGTTAGCACACGGATGGCGGCTACTGCCGCGCTCTTGCCGGAGTGGGCTACCGAAGTTGCCCTCATGACGCGGGTCCACGTGCCCATCTTTCACTGACGATGATTGAACAGTGAAATGATATTTGGGGAGCGAGCTAGTGTGCTTGAGATGCCGGCTGTGGACTGTAGCCATCGCACCTTCTCGTGTAAGCCATATGTGTACTATACACCAACGGTGCTCTAGGATATTTTGTGCTACATCTCACACGGTTGCTGCTAATAAACTATGTGCGATCTACATGATTTTTCATCTTGATTTGAATTACATAATGGGGTCACCGCGGCAATGTACGGTGTTTGAATTGCTAGACCTTTTATCTGGAGTGAACATGCAACTATATGTGTGTCATAAAAGAATTGGAATTATTCAAGGTTCGTTTGAACATTTTATACATTAAATTGGTTTTCTAGCCATTTCAGGTGCATAATTCAAATTTGAACTACATGCACATGCTCCAGTGCATATAAATTGGTTGAAAAATCAAATCTGTGTCCTTGGGTGCAGGCTTAGGTCCCATTCAAGAAATGGGAATGAATTTCAAACACCAGGGCACCGTTGATTGTCGGCAAAACATTGAGATGCCTGGTTTTTAAATTCTAGTAAATCCAAAACTCGTCTGAATTCATGAAATTTGGCATGCTATCATGGAGCGGCATCAACATGCCGTGGTAAAAAATTTATCCCATTTGGGGCAGGTTTTGGTATATGCTTCTCATAAACCGGAGCTTCTCACAACAATCCTGATAGTTTTCGGCAGGGAACGTCCCACCTTTGGGGACGAAACGATATCCATTAGAACAACATGAGTGTTGTGTGAATTTTTGTGATTTTGGGGGGTTCATTTGGACATTTTTATGCATTAACTGAGTTTTCAATGCATTTATGTGCATAATTCAAATTTGAACTACATGCACATGCTCCAGTGTATATAAATTGGATGAAAAAACAAATCTGTGTCCTTGGGTGCATGCTTAGGTCCCATGCAAGAAATGGGAATGAATTTCAAACACCAAGGCACCGTTGATTGGCGGCAATACATTGAGATGCCTCATTTTTAAATTCTAGTAAATCCAAAACTCGTTTGAAATTCATGAAACTTGGCATGCTTTCATGGAGCAGCATCAACATGTCGTGGTAAAAATTTTGTCCCGTTTGGGGCAGATTTGGGTATATGCTTCTCACAAACCAGAGCTTCTCACAACAAGCATCATGGTTTCGGTAGGGAACGTCCCACCTTTGGGGACGAAACAATATCCACTGCCTCTTATTTCTTCCAAAAAAATTCTCGTGTGAACATAGAACAACAGGAGTGTTGTGTCATTTTTTGTGATTTTTCAGGGTTCGTTTGGACATTTTTATGCATTAACTGAGTTTTCAATGCATTTATGTGCACAATTCAAATTTGAACTACATGCACATGCTCCAGTGCATATAAATTGGTTGAAAAATCAAATGTGTGTCCTTGGGTGCATGCTTAGGTCACATGCAAGAAATGGGAATGAATTTCAAACACCAGGGCACCGTTGATTGCCGACAAAACATTGAGATGCATGGTTTTTAAATTCTAGTAAAACCAAAACCCGTCTGAAATTCATGAAACTTGGCATGCTATCATGGAGTGGCGTCAACATGCTGTGGTAAATTTTTTATCCCATTTGTGGCAGGTTTGGGTATTTATGCAAGTTCTTAATTGAGCATGTTCATGATAAATGAAGTTGTGTATTAAGAAATATGCCCTAGAGGCAATAATGAAGTTTTTATTTATATTTCCTTATATCATGATAAATGTTTATTATTCATGCTAGAATTATATTAACCGGAAAAATAGTACATGTGTGGATATAAAGACAAATAGAGTGTCCATAGTATGCTTCTACTTAACTAGCTCGTTAATCAAAGATGGTTAAGTTTCCTAGCCGTGGACATGTGTTGTCATTTGATGAACGGGATAACATCATTAGAGAATGATGTTATGAACAAGACCCATCCGTTAGCTTAGCATAATGATCGTTTAATTTTTCTGCTATTGCTTTCTTCATAACTAATACATGTTTCTCAGACTATGAGATTATGCAACTCCCGAATACCGGAGGAACACCTTATGTGCTATCAAACATCACAACTTAACTGGGTGATTATAAAGATGCTCTACAGGTGTCTCCAATGGTGTTTGTTGAGTTGGCATAGATCGAGATTAGGATTTGTCACTCCATGTATCGGAGAGGTATCTCTGGGCCTCTCGGTAATGCACATCACTATGAGCCTTGCAAGCAATGTGACTAATGAGTTAGTCACGGGATGATGCATTATGGAACGAGTAAAGAGACTTGCCGGTGACGAGATTGAACTAGGTATGATGATACCGACGATCAAATCTCGGGCAAGTAACATACCGATGACAAAGGGAACAACATATGTTGTTATGCGGTTTGACCGATAAAGATCTTAGTAGAATATGTAGGAACCAATATGAGCATCCAGGTTCCGCTATCGGTTATTGACCGAAGATATGTCTCGGTCATGTCTACATAGTTCTCGAACCCGTAGGGTCCGCACGCTTAATGTTTGATGACAATTTGTTTTATGAGTTTCATGTTTTGATGAACCAAAGTTTGTTCGGAGTCCCCCATGAGATCACGGACATGACGAGGAGTCTCAAAATGGTGGAGACATAAAGATTCATATACACCGGAATTGTTCCGGTCGTTTCGGATAAGTTTTGGAGTACCGGGGGTTACCGAAACCACCCCCTCCCGGGAAGTTCATGGGCCTTCATGGGCCCTAGTGTAAAGGAGAGGAGGGCCACAAGGCTGCCCCACCATGGCCAGTCCGAATTGGACTAGGGAGGGGGCGCCCCCTCTTTCCTTCTCCCCTCTTCCTCCTTCCCTCCTTCTCCCTCTCTTGGATGGAAGGGGACTCCAACTAGGATTGGGAATCCTAGTTGGACTCCCCATGGCGCGCGCCCCCTCTAGGTCGGCCTCCTCCTCCTCCTCCCCCCTTTATATACGTGGGAGGGGCACCCCAAAGGACACACAAGTTTCTCTTAGCCGTGTGCGGTGCCCCCTCCACAGTTACACACCTCGGTCATATCGTCGTAGTGCTTAGGCGAAGCCCTGCGTCGATAACTTCATCATCTCCGTCACCACCCCGTCGTGCTGACGGAACTCTCCCTCGGCCTCAACTAGATCAAGAGCTTGAGGGACGTCATCGAGCTGAACGTGTGCTGAACGTGGAGGTGCCGTACGTTCGGTACTTGGATAGGTTGGATCGCGAAGACGTTCGACTGCATCTACCGCGTTATTAAACGCTTCCACTTTCGGTCTACGAGGGTGTGTGGACACACTCTCCCTTCTCGTTGATATGCTTCTCCTAGATAGATCTTGAGTGATCGTAGGAATTTTTTTGAAATACTACGTTCCCTAATAGTGACCGAGTGAGGGCTTGCCGCCATGGCTCGCAACAGGGGGAAGGAGGGCGACGCGAAGTAAATGAAGGGGGAGGCTCCGCCGCCAGGGTGGCAGAAGACAGGAGGGGGTTGACCGCCGCCGCTGGAGTGGCAGACGACGGGAGGGTGGACGCCGGCGTCAGAGTGACGCATGGCGGGTGGCACGCGCACTAGCACAGGCTGCTCCCACTCTCACACTCCACAATTTCGATCAGCTCCCGGGATATCAAAACTGTATGTTAACGATGTAGTCTCAAAAGTACCACCTCCATTCAAAATTAGTTAAAGTTCTGTTTTTATCCCAAGTCAAATTTATTTACGTTTCAGCAAAACTGTAGAAGAATTAAAGAAAACTAAATTGGTCTCATGAGTTATTTATGCAATATATTTTCATGCTATGTGCATTTGATTTTGTATACTTTAGACAAGAAATTACAAAGTAGTATAACGAAACCTCTTGAAAACAACTTCTTAGTGGTATCAATATTTGCAAGCCAAAATGTTGCCAAGACTTCGATAAATAGACCGTGATTGGACTGAAGCAACGGTACTGCCACTCGATCACCAGCTCGAAGTTGATTACTAATAAATGTTTTTGAAAGCCCCTTGAATCCGGGGCCGATGAATGTCCTTGCACAGGGCGTCGAAACACGATGTCGATGATTCCAACTCCACAAAGAATCAAACAAACAAAAATAACATGACACAATAACATAAACTCATCAGAGTCAAATAACCAGCTTTACAAATACCTATCTCTTTGTCTCCATGGTAGTGCTACAAAGAATTAGAGAAACATCACAGTCACTACTAGTTTTTGACGAGTACTACAAACTTCTTGAAGATTCAAGGCCCCCTCCTCTTGGGGCCAAGATGAAAGCCAAAGGTGAGGGTACAAAAGTTTCTCCTATAGTGGTGTTAGTGTTCGATTTATGTGTTAAGCCTTGTTAATAAAACAATTGTCTTATTCAAGCCCATGGGCGTGGTACCCAGTCAACACAATACTGTATATGCAACAAAACTAATTTACTTTTGCTTATGTTATGTCGAGAGCACGAGCAATCCAATATCCAGCACACATGCAGTCGACCGAGATTTCGTCAAATCTTAGTTGATTGAGTTATAGGTGGGCGTGTAATACATTAGCCTAGTAGTGAGGCGCGGGAGTGGTGTTTTTTCTTCAGTTTTGTTTGGCATCAGTTAATTTTTGTGATTTCATTGGTCTTATGAGGTCATTCGATTTTTCTTTTTTACGGTTTAAAATTTATCTTCCCTATTTTCCCTTTTATTTTTTCGGTTTTCCTTTTCGGGGGTTTAGTTTTTCTTTTCATTCTTTTGTTCCTTCATTTTATCCCTTCCATGTTTTTCCTTTTGTTTATTTCTTTTTCTTCTTCTAAGTTTTCTCTCTTTCCTGTTTTTATTAAATATTTCTAAAACAACAGTATATAAAGTAATCAATAAACACACAAATTAATTACAAAATATTAACATCTTTAAAAATATATTATTTGCATTAAAATGCGTCAATATTTTTTTTGAAATATGTGAATATGTTTTAATCACATGAACACAATCTTAATGTGTGTGAATTCTTTCGAATTGCATTAACAACTTATCAATTTTTTGACTGTTTATAAATTTCCTGACCATTTTCTTAGAAATATGGTAATATCACAAAAATACATGAACACTTTTCTAAATATCATCAACACTTTCTAATAATATATGAATATTTCGTTAAAGTAACTTAACATTTAAGTATTCCAAGTAAAAGTAAAATAAATTAATACATGTTATGATAAATGTATTTCTGTTAAAATTTAGTAGAAAATAAAAAAGTGGTACATTTTCCAATGGTCCATATGGTTCGCGGCTCATTAAGCTGCTTGCGGGCGGACGGGGGTAAATGGGCTGTAATGTTCACTGTTGATCTAGACGCAGGCAAAAGCAGGTTTTCTTTTTTCTGTTCTTTTTGCTAGTTTTCTTTTCGAATAAATATTGGGCTTTTTCTGTCTATTATTTTAATTTTCGTTTCCTTTTTCCTTTTTCAAGTTTATTTTTATATTTATAAAACTGTTCAGAATTTAGAAAAATAATGTTCCGATCTTTTTCAAAAAATGGAATTATAAAAGTAATGTGGAAATTTTAAAAATATTTGTATTTTCCAAGTTCATAATTTCAAATTTTGTATGGAATTTCCAAAAATGTTATTCCTTTCAAAAAAATTTGACGAATTCATAAAATGTTTAGGAATTTTAAAATATGTGCGTGTTTCCAAAAATGCATAGAAATTATTGAAAAATTCAAAAACTGTTCATAGTTTCCAAATTTGGTTGAAATTTCACAAAATGTTCCTGTTTTTAAAAAATAGTTCAATAATTCAATAAATACTCAAAAAATTTGAAACATGTGGGTGGATTCAAAATTTATTTATTCCCAAAAATGTTAAAACTTTTAAAAAATTCTTTTTTAGAAAAATGGTTGACTTTTTTCATTGTTTGTTAGTATTTACCAATATTTTTAGAATTTCCAAAAAAATGTTCATGCTTTTCGAAAAGGTTCATGTTTTTTTTAAAATAGAGTTTTTAAAATCTCTATAGTACCTAGTTGTTTCGCTGCTATACCTGGTCCGGTAGCTAAAGCACCCGGTCCGATTTGCGTGTTCGTTACTACACCATTTTGATCTTCCTAAAACAAAGCATATTCAACCTTCCATAGTTTCGCATTGTTCAGCTAACACCAAGGATAACTAGCCTAGCTGGCAAGCATCAGGTATTCAGCAGCAACATGTCACGAGTACAACCCCTAGTAGGCGCCCTCATTTTTAAGATTTACTAGCAAGAGGCTCATGCGTTACACGGAATATCAAGATGCATTTATACGAGTTGTTTATTTTGTGGAAGACGAAGATGAAGAAGACCTTATCTGCAAATATGGAGAGGCGTGCGGGTATCTTTTTGCAAAATTGTCATAGTTTGCTTTCTATCCGTCAGATATAGATCGAATGGTCTATATTGTAGGATGGCAAACACACCATCATCACCAACTCGATTTTTTTATAAGAGTAGAGATACAGTACAATGTGTTTCGCTCGCTTGCGGTTGCTGCAATTGAGCCAGCTTATTCGCGGGTACCGCCTATTCAAATCCTGATAATTTGTTTTCCTTTTCCCATTTTCTTCTTCAAAATAATTTGGGATTTAAAAAACATAAAATAGTGAATTTCATTTTTTTGGAGATATCACAAAACATATCTGAATTGACAAAATGTTCTTAATTTTGAAAATATTCATGAAATGGTAAAATGTTTGTGGATTCAAAAAATGTTCATAATGTTGTAATTGTTTTGTAAATTTAAAAAAATATTCTCCATTTTAAAACAACTGTTTAAGAAATAAAAATTCTCATGATTTTTAAAAAAGGTTCACATATCTGAAAAGTATTCATGAGACTGAAAATTTAAGAAATTATTACCAAATTTTATTACAAGTTCATCGATTCAAAAAATGTTCTCTGTTTCGAAAAATGTTCTCTGATTCGAAAAATTCATTCATTCTAAAAGAAATCATGAATTTTAAAACATGCTCGTCATAAGGACAAAAATGTTCGTGAACTTCGAAAATTAAACCAAAATTTTGAAAAATGTTAGCCGATCCAAAAATAATTTCACAGTTCAAAATATGTTCGTGAATTTGTATAAAATTGTCACGAATTCTGAAAATATCTGTCAATTTGAATAATATTCATGATTTAAAAAAAACTGCTCATGGCTTCAAAAAAATATATTCATATATTTGAAAGATTGTTGCAAAAATGAAAAGGTATAAGAGAAATAATGATGAAAAAACGAAAATGAAAATGAAATAAATCAAATATAGAAAATCAACTAAAAATAAAATACAAAAAATAAAGGAAAAACAGTGAAAAAATCAAATAAAGAAGGTTGTTGATGCTCAGGGAAGGTCTTCTATGACCTGATGATTTGACAAGGAGTCTGTCGTAGAAGCCTGATTGAGCTGGCCCAACAATAATGTAGGGACCGCATGGGAACCCGTTTGGTCGCTATCCAATGCCTGACGCGCAAAATAGGAACCGCGCGGGCGACCTGTACATTGGATAGCGACCAAACGGGTTCGTGAATTGCAAGAAAATTTCATTTTTTTAAGAGTTGATCTCAAATAGAAAAATCTTGAATTTTGAATATATATATATATATATATATATATTATTTTATAAAAAAATTGTGATTTCAGGCGTTGTTCGTGGTATTAAAAATGATCCGGAATCTAAAAATGTTGCCAGATTTAAAAAATCTTTCCTGTTTTGATTTTTTTTTCAAAATCTATTCACATATTTAGATATGTTTCCCTATTTTAAAAAATATACACAATTCTGAAAAATGTTCATGATATTGAAAAAATGCCACCATGTTTTTAATGGAACCTTGAATTCAGAAAAATATTTGCAATGTAAAAAAATTCAATCCAAAAACTATTCATGAATTTTAAAAACTTCTCAGATTTCAATAATTTTCACAGATTTAAAAACATATTGAATTTCAAAAAGTGTTCATGATTTCAGGAAAAATCATTTATTCTAAA
>NC_041390.1:96754555-96756876 GCF_002162155.2 Triticum dicoccoides
TGGCAGTTAGAGAGTTTTGATAGATTTTCGCACTACATGTGTAGAGGATGAGAGGTTGTATGTTTGTTCTTTTTCTTGGATTTGTCTTTTCAAGATGATTTATCTCTCGAACCGTGCGTCCAAATCACGAACAATTTTTACGGTTGCGTTTCTCGCATCGTAGTCTTTAAAACTAGATCTCATATTGAAAGGTTTTGACGAACTTTTTTGTGTGCTTCAAACTATCCTAAATGTGCTTCACTTTCTCTTTTTTTAGAAGCATAGTGCATGAAGCACAACTGTACTTCACTTTATGAGAGAAGCACAATTGTGCTTCACTTTGCACATGCGAGAAGCATAACTGTGATTCACGCGGAAGCACACATGTGCTTCACTTTTTCAGAGAAACACAATTGCGTTTTACTTTTCAGATACGAGAACCGCAACCTTGCTTCATGTGGGAGTGAAGGAAATATGCCCTAGAGGCAATAATAAAGTTGTTATTTATATTTCCTTATATAATGATAAATGTTTATTATTCATGCTAGAATTGTTTTAACCAGAAACTTAGTACATGTGTGAACACATAGACAAATAGAGTGTCCCTAGTATGCCTCTACTTGACTAGCTCGTTAATCAAAGATAGTTATGTTTCCTAACCATGGACAAAGAGTTGTTATTTGATTAACGGGATCACATCATTAGTTGAATGATTTGATTGACATGACCCATTCCATTAGCTTAGCACCCGATCATTTAGTATGTTGCTATTGCTTTCTTCATGACTTATACATGTTCCTATGACTATGAGATTATGCAACTCCCGTTTGCCAGAGGAACACTTTGTGTGCTACCAAACGTCACAACATAACTGGGTGATTATAAAGGAGCTCTACAGGTGTCTCCAAAGGTACATGTTGGGTTGGCGTATTTCGAGATTAGAATTTGTCACTCCGATTGTCGGAGAGGTATCTCTGGGCCCTCTCGGTAATGCACATCACTTAAGCCTTGCAAGCATTGCAACTAATGAGTTAGTTGCGGGATGATGTATTACAGAACGAGTGAAGACTGAAGGAAATATGCCCTAGAGGCAATAATAAAGTTATTATTTATTTCCTTATATCATGATAAAAGTTTATTATTCATGCTAGAATTGTATTAACCAGAAACTTAGTACATGTGTGAATACATAGACAAACAGAGTGTCCCTAGTATGCCTCTACTTGACTAGATTGTTAATCAAAGATGGTTAAGTTTCCTAGCCATGGACATGTGTTGTCATTTTATGAACGGGATCACATCATTAGAGAATGATGTGATGGACAAGACCCATCCGTTAGCTTAACATAATGATCGTTTAGTTTTATTGTTACTGCTTTCTTCATGACTTATACATGTTCCTCTGACTATGAGATTATGCAACTCCCGAATACCGTAGGAACACCTTGTGTGCTATCAAACGTCACAACGTAACTGGGTGATTATAAAGATGCTCTACAGGTGTCTCCGATGGTGTTTGTTGAGTTGGCATAGATCGAGATTAGGATTTGTCACTATGTGTATCGGAGAGGTATCTCTGGGCCCTCTCGGTAATGCACATCACTCTAAGCCTTGCAAGCATTGTGACTAATGATTTAGTTGCGGGATGATGCATTATGGAACGAGTAAAGAGACTTGCCGGTAACGAGATGGAACTAGGTATGAGGATACCGATGATCGAATCTCGGGCAAGTAACATACCGATGACAAAGGGAACAACGTATGTTGTTATGCAGTTTGACCAAAAAAGATCTTCGTAGAATATGTGGGAGCCAATATGAACATCCAGGTTCCACTATTGGTTATCGACTAGAGACGTGTCTCGGTCATGTCTACATAGTTCTCGAACACGTAGGGTCCGCACGCTTAACATTCAGTGACGATCGGTATTATGAGTTTTTGTGTTTTGATGTACCGAAGGTAGTTCGGAGGCCCAGATGTGATCACGGACATGACGAGTAGTCTCGAAATGGTCAAGACATAAAGATCGATATATTGGATGACTATGTTTGGACATCGGAAAGGTTTCGAGAGAGTTCGGGCATATACCAGAGTACCGGGGGTTACCGGAACCCCCCGGGAATGGGCCTTAATGGGCCATAGTGGAAAGGAGGAGGAGGCGGCCAAGGCGGGGGCGCGCCCCCCAAGCCCAATCCGAATTGGGAGGGGGGCGGCCCCCCTTTCCTTCTCTCCTTCTCCCCCTTCCTTCCCTCTCCTACTCCAACTAGGAAAGGGGGAATCTTACTCCCACCGGGAGTAGGACTCCCCCCTTGGGCGCGCCTAGGAAGCCGGCCCTCCCCCCT
>NC_041390.1:96757125-96797829 GCF_002162155.2 Triticum dicoccoides
GTAGCGGTGCTTAGGCGAAGTCCTGTTCTGGTAGTATCATCATCACCGCCATCACATCGTCGTGCTGATGAAGCTCTCCCTTGACACTCTGCTGGATCGTGAGTTCATGGGACTTCACCGAGCCGAACGTGTGCAGATCGCGGAGGTGTCGTACTTTCGTTACTAGGATCGGTTGATCGTGAAGACGTATGACTGCATCAACCGCGTTGTCATAACGCTTCCACTTACGGTATACGAGGGTACGTAGACAACACTCTCCCCTCTCGTTGCTATGCATCACCATGATCTTGCGTGTGTGTAGGAATTTTTTTGAAATACTACATTCCTCAATTGTGGCATCCGAGCCAGGTCTATGCGTAGATGTTATATGCACGAGTAGAACACAAAGGTGTTGTGGGCATGGGATATACATATTGCTTGCCATCACTAGTTGTTTCTTGATTCGGCGGTATTGTTGTATGAAGCAGCCCGGACCGACATTACATGACCGCGTTCATGAGACTGGTTCTACTGACGTGCTTTGCACACAGGTGGTTGGCGGGTGTCTGTTTCTGCAACTTTAGTTGAATCGGATTCAATGAACAGGGTTCTTTCTGAAGATCAAAAAGCAATCACTATACCGCGTTGTGGTTTTTGATGCGTAGGTAAGAACGGTTCTTTCTCAGCCCGTAGCAGCCACGTAAAACTTGCAACAACAAAGTAGAGGACATCTAACTTGTTTTTGTAGGGCATGTTGTGATGTGATATGGTCAAGACGTGATGAGATATAAATTGTTGTATGAGATGATCATGTTTTGTTAAAGTTATCGGCAACTGGCAGGAGCCTTATGGTTGTCTTTTCATTGCATAAGATGCAAGCGCCATATAATTTCTTTAATCTCTATGCGATAGCAATAGTTGCAAAAGCAATAGTTGGTGAGACGACCATGTGATGACACGTTGATAGAGATCAAGATGATGGAGATCATGGTGCCATGCCGGTGACGATAGAGATAATGACGGTGTTTTGGAGATGGAGATCAAAGGCACAAGATGATGATGGCCATGTCATGTCACATATTTTGATTGCATGTGATGTTTATCCTTTATGTATCTTATTTTGCCTAGTTCGGCGGTAGCATTATAAGATGATCTCTCACTAAATTTCAAGGTATAAGTGTTCTCCCTGAGTATGCACCGTTGCAACAGTTCCTCGTGCCGACACACCACGTGATGATCGGGTGTGATAAGCTCTACGTTCACATACAACGGGTGCAAGCTAGTTTTGCACACGCGGAATACTCGGGTTAAACTTGACGAGCCTAGCATATGCAGATATGGCCTCGGAACACGGAAGACCGAAGGTCGAGCGTGAATCATATAGTAGATATGATCAACATAGTGATTTTCACCATTGAAAACTACTCCATCTCACGTGATCATTTAGATGACTAGAGGGATGTCTATCTAAGTGGGAGTTCTTAAGTAATATGATTAATTGGACTTTAATTTATCATGAACTTAGTCCTGATAGTATTTGCATAACTATGTTGTAGATCAATAGCTCGTGATGTAGCTCCTCGTTTATTTTTGATATGTTTCTAGAGAAAAACTATGTTGAAAGATGATAGTAGCAATGATGCGGACTAGATCCGTGATCTGAGGATTATCCTCATTGCTGCATAGAAGAATTATGTCCTTGATGCACCGCTAGGTGACGGACCTATTGCAGGAGCAGATATAAACGTTATGAACGTTTGGTAAAGCTCGGTATGATGACTACTTGGTAGTTTAGTGCACCATGCTTTACGGCTTAGAACCAGGACTTCAAACCCATTTTGAATGCCACAGAGCATATAAGATGTTCTAAGAGCTGAAATTTGTATTTCAGACTCATGCCCGAGTCGAGAGGTATGAGACCTCTGACAAGTACTTTGCCTACAAGATGGAGGAGAATAGCTCAGCCAGTGAGCATGTGCTCAGATTGTCTGAGTACTACAATCGCTTGAATCAAGTGGGAGTTAATCTTCTAGATAAAAAGGTGATTGATAGAATTCTCTAGTCACTATCACCAATTTACTGGAACTTCGTGATGAAGTATAATATGCAAGGGATGACGAAAACGATTCCCGAGCTCTTCGTGATGCTGAAATCGACGAAGGTAGAAATCAAGAAAAGCATCAAATGTTGATGGTTGAAAAAACCACTAGTTTCAAGTAAAAGGGCAAGGGAAAGAAAGGGAACTGCAAGAAGAATGGCAAGCAAGTTGCCACTCCCATAAAGAAGCCCAAAGCTAGACCCAAGCCTGAAACTGAGTGCTTCTACTGCAAAGGAAATGGTCATTGGAAGTGGAACTACCCTAGATTATTGGCGGATAATAAGGATGGCATAGTGAACAAAGGTATATTGGATATACATTTTATTGATGTGTACTTTACTAGTGTTTATAGCAACCCCTCGATATTTGATATTGGTTCAGTTGCTAAGAGTAGTAACTCGAAACAGGAGTTGCAAAATAAACATAGACTAGTTAAGGGCGAGGTGATGATGTGTGTTGGAAGTGATTCCAAGGTTGATAAGATCACCATCGCACACTCCCTTTACCTTCGGGATTAGTGTTGAACCTAAAATAAATGTTATTTGTTGTTTGCGTTGAGCATGAATATGATTGGATCATGTTTATTGCAATACGGTTATTCATTTAAGTCAAGGAATAATTGTTGTCCTATTTACATGAATAAAACCTTCAATGGTCATACACTCAATATAAATGGTTTATTGAATCTCAATCGTAGTGATACACATATTCATAATATTGAAGCCAAAAGATGAAAAGTTAATAATGATAGTGCAACTTATATGTGGCACTGTCGTTTAGGTCATATTGGTGTAAAGCGCATGAAGAAACTCCATGCTGACGGGCTTTTGGAATCACTTGATTATGAATCATTTGATGCTTGCGAACCATGCCTCATGGGCAAGATGATTAAAACTCCGTTCTCCGAAACAATGGAGCGAGCAACAGAGTTATTGGAAATCATACATACTAATGTATGTGGTCCAATGAACATTGAGGCTCACGGCGGATATTGTTATTTTCTCACCTTCACAGATGATTTGAGCAGATATGGGTATATCTACTTAACAAAACATAAGTCTGAAACATTTGAAAAGTTAAAAGAATTTCAGAGTGAAGTGGAAAATCAATGTAACAAGAAAATAATGTTTCTACGATCTGATCATGGGGGAGAATATTTGAGTTACGAGTTTGGTCTTCATTTGAAACAATGCAGAATAGTTTCGCAACTCACACCACCCGAAACGTCGTAATGGTGTGTCCGAACGTCGTAATCATACTTTACTAGATATGGTGCGATCTATGATGTCTCTTACTGATTTACCGCTATCGTTTTGGGGTTATGCTTTAGATACGACTGCATTCACGTTAAATAGGGCACCATCTAAATCCGTTGAGACGACACCTTATGAACTGTGGTTTGGCAAGAAACCCAAGTTGTCGTTTCTTAAAGTTTGGGGCTGCGATGCTTATGTGAAGAAGCTTCAACTTGATAAGCTAGAACCCAAATCAGAGAAATGTGTCTTCATAGGATACCCAAAGGAGACTGTTGGGTACACCTTCTATCACAGATCCGAAGGTAAGTTATTTTGTTGCTAAGAATGGATCCTTTCTAGAGAAGGAGTTTCTATCAAAAGAAGTGAGTGGGAGGAAAGTAGAACTTGATGAGGTAATTGTACCTTCTCCCGAATTGGAAAGTAGTTCATCACAGAAATCTATTTGAAAGATGTTAGTAGCAATGATGCAGACTAGCTCTGTGATATGAGGATTATCCTCATTGCTGCACAGAAGAATTATGTCATTGATGCACCACTAGGTGACAGAACTATTGCAGGAGCAAATGCAGACATTATGAACGTTTGACAAGCTCGGTATGATGACTACTTGATAGTTTAGTGCACCATGCTTTACGGCTTAGAACCGGGACTTCAAAAACGTTTTGAACACCATAGAGCATATAAGATGCTCCAAGAGCTAAAATTGGTATTTCAGACTCATGCCCGAGTCGAGAGGTGTGAGACCTCTCACAAATACTTTGCCTACAAGATGGAGGAGAATAGCTCAACCAGTGAGCATGTGCTCAGAATGTCCGAGTACTAAAATCGCTTGAATCAAGTGGGAGTTAATCTTCTAGATAAGATAGTGATTGAAAGAGTTCTCTAGTCACCATCGCCAAGTTAATGGAACTTCGCGATGAACTATAATATGCAAGGGATGATGAAAACGATTCCTGAGCTCTTCGTGATGCTGAAATCAATGATGGTTGAAATCAAGAAAAGCATCAAATGTTGATGGTTTACAAGACCACTAGTTTCAAGTAAAAGGGCAAGGGAGAGAAAGGGAACTTCAAGAAGAATGGCAAGCAAGTTGTCACTCCCGTGAAGAATCCCAAAGCTAGACCTAAGCCTGAAACTGAGTGCGTCTACTGCAAAGGGAATGGTCACTGGAAGCGGAACTACCCCAAACATTTGGCGGATAAGAAGGATGGCAAAGAGAACAAAGGTATAGTTGATATACAAATTATTGATGTGTACTTTACTAGTGTTCATAGTAACCCCTAGGTATTTGATATCAGTTCAGTTGCTAAGATTAGTAACTCGAAACAGGAGTTGCAAAATGAACAGAGACTAGTTAAGCGTGAGGTGACGATGTGTGTTGGAAATGATTCCAAGATTGATAAGATCACCATCGCACACTTCTTTTACCTTCGGGATTAGTGTGGAACCTAAAATAAATGTTATTTGGTGTTTTGCGTTGAGCATGAATATGATTGGATCATGTTTATTGCAATACGGTTATTCATTTAAGTCAAAGAATAATTGTTATTCTGTTTACATGAATAAAACCTTCTATGGTCATACACCCAATGTGAATGGTCTATTGAATCTCGATCGTGGTGATACACATATTCAAAATATTGATGCCAAAAGATGCAAAGTTGGTAATGATAGTGCAATATATTTGTGGCACTTCCGTTTAGGTCAGATTTGTGTAAAGCGCATGAAGAAACTCCACGCTGATGGGCTTTTTTGGAATCATTTGATGCTTGCGAACCATGCCTCATGGGCAAGATGACTAAGATTCCATTCTCCGGAACAATGGAGCGAGCAACAGACTTATTGGAAATAATACATACTGATGTATGCGGTCCGATGAGTGTTGATGCTCATGGCGGGTAGCGTTATTTTCTGACCTTCACAGATGATTTGAGCAGATATGGGTATATCTACTTGATGAAACATAAGTCGGAACATTTGAAAAGTTCAAAGAATTTCAGAGTGAAGAGGAAAATCATCATAACAGGAAAATTAAGTTTCTACGATCTGATCGTGGAGGTGAATATTTGAGTTATGAGTTTGGTCTTCATTTAAAACAATGTGGAATAGTTTCACAACTCACGCCACCTAGAACACCACAGTGTAATGGTGTGTCCAAACATCGTAACCATACTTTATTAGATATGGTGCGATCTATGATGTCTCTTACCGATTTACGACTATCGTTTTGGGGTTATGCATTAGAGGCAGCTGCATTCACATTAAATAGGGCACCGTCTAAAAAATCAGTTGAGATGACACCGTATGAACTGTGTTTTAGCAACAAACCTAAGCTATCGTTTCTTAAAGTTTGGGGTTGCGATGCTTATGCAAAAAAGTTTCATCCTGATAAGCTCAAACCCAAATCGGAGAAGTGCGTCTTCATGGGATACCCAAAAGAAATTGTTGGGTACACCTTCTATCATAGATCCGAAGGCAAGATCTTTGTTGCTAAGAGTGGATCCTTTCTAGAGAAGGAGTTTCTCTCGAAAGAAGTGAGTGGGAGGAAAGTAGAACGTGATGAGGTAATTGTACCTTCTCCCGAATTGGAAAGTAGTTCATCGCAGAAATCAGTTCCAGTGATTCCTACACCAATTAGTGAGGAAGCTAATGATGATGATCATGAAACTTCAGATCAAGTTACTACCGAACCTCGTAGGTCAACCAGAGTACTTTCGCACCAGAGTGGTACGGTAATCTTGTTCTAGAAGTCATGTTAATAGACCATGATGAACCTACGCACTATGAGGAAGCAATGATGAGCCCAGATTCCGCAAAATGACTTGAGGCCATGAAATCTGAGATGGGATCCATGTATGGGAACAAAGTATGGACTTTGATTGACTTGCCCGATGATCGATGAGTCATTAAGAATGAATGGATCTTCAAGAGAAAGACGGACGCTGATAGTAGTGTTACTATCTACAAAGCTCGAATTGTCGCAAAATGTTTTTGACGAGTTCAAGGTGTTGAATACAATGAGATTTTCTCACTCGTATCGATGCTTAAAAGTCAGTCCGAATCATGTTAGCAGTTGCCGCATTTTAGGAAATCTGGCAAATGGATGTAAAAACTGCATTCCTTAATGGATTTCTTAAAGAAGAGTTGTATATGATGCAACCAGAAGGTTTTGTTGATCCTAAAGGTGCTAACAAAGTGAGCAAGCTCCAGCGATCCATCTATGGACTGGTGCAAGCATCTCGGAGTTGGAATACATGCTTTGATAAAGTGATCAAAGCATATGGTTTTATACAGACTTGCGGTGAAGCCTGTATTTACAAGAAAGTAAGTGGGAGCACTACAACATTTCTGATAAGTATATGTGAATGACATATTTGTCAGGACCCCGATTCTAAGTCACACCGATCTAGCCTGTAACACCTCATATCACTTTGCGGCCTCACACACGGTATTCCCACGGGTATCGCCTTACCATTGCCCGAGACCGTTTGCGCCTTTTGGCTCACATATATGATAGTGTCGCTAGCATCCATATGACAGAGAACCCGGGCCGACATGACTAGTCGTGAACCCAAAGTGGCACTAACTTACGGGGACAGGCATACATGAATCAACATCGAGCATGTCGATCAGCAGCGTGCAAATTCGGGCTGTAGCACTGGGCTAACAGGACTCCGGGAACCCGGGCTGTAGTACGCTAGGAAGGACTCCGGATGTCACTGCGTGATATTTCCCCGAAGGGAAAGACACAGGAACAAAGTGAATCACATGCCGGCCAGTCAAGTGTCCTGAGCAGTAGTGCTGGGCTAGCAGGACTCTGGTGAACCGGGCTGTAGCGGACTACTATGGCTCATGGAAGCACTAGACTACATTTCCCCATAAGAGAGGCTGCCAAGGATAAACAACTGGATTGTCGGATCCCGCACATACCAAGCATTTCAATCATACACACAATATGCTCGATATGTGCAAATACAACATGGCATCACAACATAACTCTACGACTCAAAGTATTTATTCATTAGGCTCCGAGGAGCGAGGTATTACAAACATGGGTCTCATGACCCAACAATGATAGCATACAATCAAAGCACATGCAGAAGCTTAACATGTCTGAGTACAGAAATCTATAAATGAAAAAGGCTGAGAAGCCTGACTATCTACCAGATCCTGCCGAGGGCACAAGATCGTAGCTGAGGTATCAAGCTAAACGTCGAAGTCCACACGGAACTACTCGAGACTGACGTGTCTGCAAAACATAAAATAGGCAAACGTGAGTACAAATGTACCCAGCAAGACTTACATCAGAACTATCTACATATGCATCGGTATCAACAAAGGGGTGGTGGAGTTTAACTGCAGCAAGCCAGCTTTGACTCGGTGGCTATCCTGAACTACGACTGCAAGTAACTCTTTTGAGGTGGCGCACATGAGTCCATATATTCACCATACCAATACACCACTATGGATCCGCTCCCGTCTCCCTACGAGAACGCCATCCATGGCACTCACGCTTATCTTGCGCATTTTAGAGTATCCACTTCCACTTGTCTATGAACTATGCAAGGGGTCCAAGTTTCCATATCCGAGGAATCCGGCTATTCGAATAGATAATGATAACCCTGCAGAGGTGTACTTCTTCACACACGCTCTCGCCACTTATCGCCCTGTACACGTCATGTACCTCGGCAACCTTCAAGCGGGAGCCGGGCGAGGGAGTCGGCCACGACCTGACTAACCAACAAGTCTCTAGTCCAGGTTTATCGCCTATTCGGGTTCCATCCGCAAGGAGATCCGGCCGGCGTGTCGCTCACGGCCCCAAACGATGTGAGCAGGGTTCCCAAGCCCACCATCCGGGTGCCACTTGGTACACCATGCCACTGTGCCTAGTCTGTCCCAAGCCCACCTGTACCGGGTGCCACTTGGTAGACTACTAACACTACGTATAAACACCAGAAACTAGTTGCAACTCCTGGACAGAGATCGAGTTAATTAATAAGCCGAGAGGGGCCAAGTTACCGGAACACAATGTGTGGTAGAAACTGTTCATGGATCACAAACACAGAACTCAGTTCCTGAGAACGGCTGCAATGAGACAACCCACCATGTATTCCTACATGGCCTCTCACCGCTACCTTTACCAAATCGTGTTCACACACTTAGCTCTCAACGGTAGGACATGTTCACCACGTTCCAATTCATTCCCGATGAATCAGACCTGACTCAACTCTAAGCAGTAGCAGGCATGACAACAAGCATGAATGAGTAGGCACATCAGGGCTCAAACAATTCCTACTCATGCTAGTGGGTTTCATCTATTTACTGTGGCAATGACAGGTCATGCAGAGGAAAGGGGTTCAGCTACCGCAGCATGTAACAGTTGAAACGGTGTTGTCCTAATGCAGTAAAAGAGAGCAGGAGCGAGAGAGTGGGACTGTATCGGAATGAACAAGGGGGTTTTGCTTGCCTGACACTCCTGAAGATAACATAGTTCTTCATCGGTGTCATCGATCTCATCGTCGAAACCACGTCTATCGAGAGGGGACAAATACCGGCAACAGAGAAAGAAACACAATCAATGGAATGCACAATATGATGCATGATCATGACATGTCAATATGTTGTGGTTTGAGCTAATGCAACTAGCAACATGTTAAATGGAGTTGGTTTGAACCCTAGGTTCAAATTCAAACTCCATATGTGAGAGTTTAAATTCCATTTATATGAATTGGCCTAAACAGCAGCCATAAGTTGTTCTAACATGCATGAAAATGCCATAAACAGATTCCTTGAATTTTTCTGATAATTTTTCATATATAAATTATTTCATTTGGAGTTACGATTGATTTTATATGATTTTTAGAAGTTTAGGATATTTTCTAAAATAAATAAATCATTTTTGATTTATTTATAATCCGGAAAATAGATTACTGCGTTAGCCTGACATCATCATGACGTCAGCAGGTCAACGTGGCATGGTCCAGGTCAAACCTGACCAGTGGGGTCCACTAGTCAGTGACACAGTGCTATTTAGTGTCAATGATAGGTGGGACCTGGTCAACGGACACGTCAGCACAGTCAATGCTGACGCGTGGGTCTAGGGCAATTAGATTAAACTTAATCTAGTTTAGTTAGCCAGTTAGTTAGGATGTGGGGCCCGGCTGTCAGTTTCACCGAAGGTTAATTAATGGCGCAATTAGCTGCTAATGGCTATGCCACGTCAGCACAACCGGAGTTAGCTGCCGGCGAGGTCAGTGATGGCAGAACGGCTCGGGTTTCGCCCACGGGCGACCAAACCTGAGGCAAAGGGCATCTACGCATTGCTGGAGAACGCGCGCATCCAACAGTGCAAGCAGCACCTGCTGGGGCGACCGGAAACGACGACGACGTCGAGGTCAGCGGCGACCGGAGCTCGGGCGTCAACGGATTCGTCGCTACGGTGAGCAAGGCGTTCGTTGCTTGGCATCTACGGCAGCTGCACGTGCTAATGAGGCTGTTGGGCATGCTAGCATGACCAAAGGGTCACCAGACTGACGCCGGCGACGAGCTCGGGCGGAGGTGAGCTTCGGCCTCGATGAACACGACGGCTACGGTGTGCAAAAGGACGCGACGTTAGGGGGAAAGTGACCGGAGGCTCACAGCATGTCAATTGAAGTACTCGTCGGGCTCGGGGAAGGCTTATAGACGATGGAGCGACGACGGTGATCGCCGGATCCCGCGGAAGAAGACGGCGGCGTTCAGGAAGAAGCAGGGCTTCCCGACCCGCGCGGCTCGGCGAGGAGGAGTAGGGCGATGGGGCGGTTCTTCTAGACACGGCGGAGAGGCAGGGCAGTGGCTCTGGCGGCAGCGAACGGCGTCGGTGGCGGTGGGCATGCTCGGCCATGGGGAGGGAAAGCAGAGGAGCGAGGGGGCAGAGAACCAGAGAGCGAGAGAGAGGCAGAGAGGTGCGTGGCATCTCCAGGGCGACGTTGGGAAGGTGGCAACAAGCAGGAGGTGGCGCGCGCGTGCTGGCGCGCGTCGGGCACACGCCCTCCTGCCTACTGGCAAGAGGTTCAAGACGGTGGCGACTGCGGTGGGCTGGGCCAGCTGGAGTTGGGCCAGGTGGGCTGCCAGGAGGTAAGCGCCAGGTAAGGTTTTCTCCTCTCTCTATCATTCCTTTTATGTTTTCTATTTTCTGTAATTGTGTTTGGCTTTGTTAAAAATGACAGGGTATCTCCAAAAATCATGAAACTGCTCCATGTCACTGTTTGGAATATTTCCAACAGCAAACATTTCAGTTTGTGATTATTTGAGCATTTAAAATATTATTAGCAATTAAATGCCCAAATGCAAATACTATATAATTTAATTCAAAAATCCAGAATGGCCTAGAAAATGTGCACCATTTTTGGGAGAGGTTCTAGACCAATTAAAAAATGATGAACTTTTGTGAAGGGCATTTTGGATTCATTGAAATGTTTTTCAGTTGAACCTGGTATTTTCAGGGGGGTGCTGGGGTTTATTGATCCCCATTTCAGGTTTAAGAGAAATTTAAACATAATGCAACACAAGACTAGCTAACCCGGAGCAGACTAGAAGTAGGGATGTGACAACTCACCCCCACTAAATAAGAATCTCGTCCCGAGATTCAAGCGTAGGGTAAGATGAAGGGGGACGCAAACTTAACCCAGTCTTCACGATCCAAGTTGCACTTCATAAGAACGTTGATTCGATCACCATCTTTGTCTCGATGTCTTGCTCTGAGAACTCCAACCAACATGACAACGAGAGGGAAGGGAAAACTCTAGAAGGATCAATCTTCTCAAAGATCGAACAACTCAGGATCAACTCATGGAGTGAGACATAGGAACATCTCTCCAATTGAGACACAAAGTTCACATCAGGGTGATGGAAATCAGACGACGAGGATTCAAGTTGGTAGGTAGCAATTCCACGCTTGAGTAAGGTGGTGCAAGGTTTCAAAGTTGCGAGGAGATAATTGTCATGAACCCATAACAGGGCACCTCGGAGAAGGTGACTCATTGAACTGTTCCCTTAAGTGGCAAAAAGAATTACTTTTGATCCATAAATCATTGAAACTCTTCATACCAGCTTAAGGCAATTTACAATTGATCGTTTGAGATAGCTCAAAGAAATGGCATACTCGGACTAGGATGGATGATGTGGACTACCTTGTTGAAGACAACGCAAGGGATGATTTTGCTTGTGCGTGCTCTCAAGAACTTGAGCATTTCCATATTCATCAAGGTTCTACCAACATCCGTGGCAAGGATCCTGGCAACACGACATACTACCATGATGACTAGTGATGGATGATGCGGATACAAAGTAAGATAACACCTTCTCAGATCTTCCCTTAGCGAGGCTAAGGGAACAGAATCTGGACGATCGACCGAGAGACATTTAGCACTCCGCTTCTAATGTTCTCCTTGATGTGCTAGCTAATCCATTCATAGATATGGTTTGATATCTAGAACATCAAGTAAAAAGTCGGACTTCGAAAGCTCAAGAATCCATAAGGAATAACTACGGAGGCAGATCCTGCGAGATCCTTATGGGGAGGTGACCAACTTCTCCAACCAAGATACTACAATAATAGGCCTTCCGACTTGAATCCTTCAAACCTGACCAGTGGGGTCCACTGGTCAGTGACATAGTGCTATTTAATGTCAATGACAGGTGGGACCTGGTCAACGAACACGTCAACACAGTCAATGCTGACACGTGGGTCCAGGGTAATTAGATTAAACTTAATCTAGTTTAGTTAGCCAGTTAGTTAGGATGTGGGGCCCGGCTGTCAGTTTCACCGGAGGTTAATTAATGGCGCAATTAGCTGCTAATGGTTGTGCCACGTCAGCACAGCCGGAGTTAGCCGCCGATGAGGTCAGTGACGGCGGAACGGCTCAGGTTTCGCCCACGGGCGACCAAACCCGCGGCAGAGGGCATCTACGCATTGCTGGAGAACGCGCGCATCCAACGGTGCAAGCAGCACCTACCGGGGTGGCCGGAAACGATGACGACGTCGAGGTCAGCGGCGACCGAAGCTCGGGCGTCGACGGATTCGTCGCTACGGTGAGCAAGGCGTGCGTTGCTTGGCATCTACGATAGCTGCACGTGCTAACGAGGCTGTTGGGCATGCTAGCATGACCAAAGGGTCACCGGACTGATGCCAGCGACGAGCTTGGGTGGAGGTGAGCTTTGGCCTCGATGAACACGACGACTACGGTGTGCAAAAGGACGCAGCGTTAGGGGGAAAGTGACCGGAGGCTCACAACACGTCAATTGAAGTACTCGTCGGGCTCGGGGAAGGCTTGCAGACGACGGAGCGACGACGGCGATCGCCGGATCCCGCGGAAGAAGACGGCGGCTTCAGGAAGAAGCAGGGCTTCCCAACCCGTGCGGCTCGGCGAGGAGGAGTAGGGCGACGGGGCGGTTCTTCTAGACACGACGAAGAGGAGGGGCAGTGGCTCTGGCCGCGGTGAATGGCGTCGGTGGCGGTGGGCATGCTCGGCCATGGGGAGGGAAACCAGAGGAGCGAGGGGGGAGAGAACCAGAGAGCGAGATGTTGGGTAACGTAGTAATTTCAAAAAAATTCCTATGCACACGCAAGATCATGATGATGCATAGCAATGAGAGGGGAGAGTGTGATCTACGTACCTTTGTAGATCGACAACGGAAGCGTTATCTTGGTTGATGTAGTCGTACGTCTTCACGGCCCGACCGATCAAGCACCGAAACTACGGCACCTCCGAGTTCTAGCACACGTTCAGCTCGATAACGATCCCCGGACTCTGATCCAGCAAAGTGTCGGGGAAGAGTTCCATCAGCACGACGGCGTGGTGACGATCTTGATGTTCTACCGTCGCAGGGCTTCGCCTAAGCACCGCTACAATATTATCGAGGATTATGGTGGAAGGGGGCACCGCACACGGCTAAGAATAAGATCACGTGGATCAACTTGTGTGTCTAGGGGTGCCCCCTGCCCCCGTATATAAAGGATCAAGGGGAGGAGGCCGGCCAGCCACATATGGCGCGCCAAGGAGGAGTCCTCCTCCTAGTAGGAGTAGGACTCCTACTAGGAGGGGGAAAGAAGTGGGGAGGGAGAAGGAAAGAGGGGGCGCCGCCCCCCCTCTCCTAGTCCACTTCGGACCAGGGGGGAGGAGGCGCGCGGCCCACCTTTGGCTGCCCCTCTCTCTCTGCACTAAGGCCCATATGGCCCATTACTTCTCCCGGGGGGGGGTTCCGGTAACCCTCCGGCTCTCCGGTTTTTCTCCGAAATCACCCGGAACACTTCCGGTGTCCGAATATAGCCGTCCAATATATCAATCTTTAATGTCTCGACCATTTCGAGACTCCTCGTCATGTCCGTGATCACATCCGGGACTCCGAACAAACTTCGGTACATCAAAATGCATAAACTCATAATATAACTGTCATCGAAACCTTAAGCGTGCGGACCCTACAGGTTCGAGAACAATGTAGACATGACCGAGACACGTCTCCGATCAATAACCAATAGTGGGACCTGGATGCCCATATTGGTTCCTACATATTCTACGAAGATCTTTTATCGGTCAGACCGCATAACAACATACGTTGTTCCCTTTGTCATCGGTATGTTACTTGCCCGAGATTCGATCGTCGGTATCCTATACCTAGTTCAATCTCGTTACCGGCAAGTCTCTTTACTCATTCTGTAATACATCATCCCGCAACTAACTCATTAGTTGCAATGCTTGCAAGGCTTAAGTGATGTGCATTACCGAGAGGGCCAGAGATACCTCTTGGATAATCGGAGTGACAAATCCTAATCTCGAAATACGCCAACCCAACATGTACCTTTGGAGACACCTGTAGAGCTCCTTTATAATCACCCAGTTATGTTGTGACGTTTGGTAGCACACAAAGTGTTCCTCTGGCAAACGGGAGTTGCATAATCTCATAGTCATAGGAACATGTATAAGTCATGAAGAAAGCAATAGCAACATACTAAACGATCGGGTGCTAAGCTAATGGAATGGGTCATGTCAATAAGATCATTCAACTAATGATGTGATCCTGTTAATCAAATAACAACTCTTTGTCCATGGTTAGGAAAGATAACCATCTTTGATTAACGAGCTAGTCAAGTAGAGGCATACTAGTGACACTCTATTTGTCTATGTATTCACACATGTATTATGTTTCCGGTTAATACAATTCTAGCATGAATAATAAACTTTTATCATGATATAAGGAAATAAATAATAACTTTATTATTGCCTCTAGGGCATATTTCCTTCAGTCTCCCACTTGCACTAGAGTCCATAATCTAGATTACACAGTAATGATTCTAACACCCATGGAGCCTTGGTGCTGATCATGTTTTGCTCGTGGAAGAGGCTTAGTCAACGGGTCTGCAACATTTAGATCCGTATGTATCTTGCAAATCTCTATGTCTCCCACCTGGACTAGATCCCGGATGGAATTGAAGCGTCTCTTGATGTGCTTAGTTCTCTTGTGAAATCTGGATTCCTTCGCCAAGGCAATTGCACCAGTATTGTTACAAAAGATTTTCATTGGATCCGATGCACTAGGTATGACACCTAGATCGGATATGAACTCCTTCATCCAGACTCCTTCATTCGCTGCTTCTGAAGCAGCTATGTATTCCGCTTCACACGTAGATCCCACCACGACGCTCTGTTTAGAACTGCACCAACTGACAGCTCCACCGTTTAATGTAAACACGTATCCGGTTTGCGATTTAGAATTGTCCAGATCAGTGTCAAAGCTTGCATCAACGTAACCGTTTACGATGAGCTCTTTGTCACCTCCATATACGAGAAACATATCCTTAGTCCTTTTCAGGTACTTCAGGATGTTCTTGACTGCTGTACAGTGATCCACTCCTGGATTACTTTGGTACCTCCCTGCTAGACTTATAGCAAGGCACACATCAGGTCTGGTACACAGCATTGCATACATGATAGAGCCTATGGTTGAAGCATAGGGAACATCTTTCATTTTCTCTCTATCTTCTGCAGTGGTCGGGCATTGAGTCTGACTCAACTTCACACCTTGTAACACAGGCAAGAACCCTTTCTTTGCTTGATCCATTTTGAACTTCTTCAAAATCTTGTCAAGGTATGTGCTTTGTGAAAGTCCAATTAAATGTCTTGATCTATCTATATAGATCTTTATGCCTAATATGTAAGCAACTTCACCGAGGTCTTTCATTGAAAAACTCTTATTCAAGTATCCCTTTATGCTATCCAGAAATTCTATATCATTTCCAATCAGTAATATGTCATCCACATATAATATCAGAAATGCTACAGAGCTCCCACTCACTTTTTTTGTAAATACAGGCTTCTCCAAAAGTCTGTATAAAACCAAATGCTTTGATCACACTATCAAAGCGTTTATTCCAACTCCGAGAGGCTTGCACCAGTCCATAAATGGATCGTTGGAGCTTGCACACTTTGTTAGCTCCCTTTGGATCAACAAAACCTTCCGGTTGCATCATATACAACTCTTCCTCCAGAAATCCATTCAGGAATGCAGTTTTGACATCCATCTACCAAATTTCATAATCATAAAATGCGGCAATTGCTAACATGATTCAGACAGACTTAAGCATCGCTACGGGTGAGAAGGTCTCATCGTAGTCAATCCCTTGAACTTGCCGAAACCCTTTTGCGACAAGTCAAGCTTTGTAGACAGTAATATCACCGTCGGCGTCAGTCTTCTTCTTGAAGATCCATTTATTCTCAATTGCTTGCCGATCATTGGGCAAGTCAACCAAAGTCCATACTTTGTTCTCATACATGGATCCCATCTCAGATTTCATGGCTTCAAGCCATTTTGCGGAATCTGGGCTCACCATCGCTTCTTCATAGTTCGTAGGTTCATCATGATCTAGTAGCATGACTTCCAGAACAGGATTACCGTACCACTCTGGTGCGGATCTCACTCTGGTTGATCTACGAGGTTCAGTAGTATCTTGTTCTGAAGTTTCATGATCTTCATCATTAGCTTCCTCACTAATTGGTGTAGGTGTCTCAGAAACAGGTTTCTGTGATGTACTACTTTCCAATAAGGGAGCAGGTACAGTTACCTCGTCAAGTTCTACTTTCCTCCCACTCACTTCTTTCGAGAGAAACTCCTTCTCTAGGAAGTTTCTAAACTTAGCAACAAAAGTCTTGCCTTCGGATCTGTGATAGAAGGTGTATCCAATAGTCTCCTTTGGATATCCTATGAAGACACATTTTTCCGATTTGGGTTCGAGCTTATCAGGTTGAAGCTTTTTCACATAAGCATCGCAGCCCCAAACTTTCAGAAACGACAACTTTGGTTTCTTGCCAAACCATAGTTCATAAGGCGTCGTCTCAACGGATTTTGATGGTGCCCTATTTAACGTGAATGCGGCCGTTTCAAAGCATAACCCCAAAACGATAGTGGTAAGTCAGTAAGAGACATCATAGATCGCACCATATCTAGTAAAGTACGATTACAACGTTCGGACACACCATTACGTTGTGGTGTTCCGGGTGGCGTGAGTTGTGAAACTATTCCGCATTGTTTCAAATGTACAACAAACTCGTAACTCAAATATTCTCCTCCACGATCAGATCGTAGAAACTTTATTTTCTTGTTACGATGATTTTCAACTTCACTCTGAAATTCTTTGAACTTTTCAAACGTTTCAGACTTATGTTTCATTAAGTAGATATATCCATATCTGCTTAAGTCATCTGTGAAGGTGAGAAAATAACGATATCCGCCACGAGCCTCAATATTCATCGGACCACATACATCAGTATTGTATGATTTCCAACAAATCTGTTGCTCTCTCCATAGTACCGGAGAACGGCGTTTTAGTCATCTTGCCCATGAGGCACGGTTCGCAAGTACCAAGTGATTCATAATCAAGTGGTTCCAAAAGTCCATCAGTATGGAGTTTTTTCATGCGCTTTACACCGATATGACCTAAACGGCAGTGCCACAAATAAGTTGCACTATCATTATCAACTCTGCATCTTTTCGTTTCAATATTATGAATATGTGTGTTACTACTATCGAGATTCAACAAGAATAGACCACTCTTCAAGGGTGCATGACCATAAAAGATATTACTCATATAATAGAACAACCATTATTCTCTGATTTAAATGAATAACCGTCTCGCATCAAACAAGATCCAGATATAATGTTCATGCTTAACGCTAGCACCCAATAACAATTATTTAGGTCTAATATTAATCCCGAAGGTAGATGTAGAGGTAGCGTGCCGACCGCGATCACATCGACTTTGGAACCGTTTCCCACGCGCATCGTCACCTCGTCCTTAGCCAATCTTCGCTTAATCCGTAGTCCCTGTTTCGAGTTGCAAATATTAGCAACAGAACCAGTATCAAATACCCAGGTGCTACTGCGAGCATTTAGTAAGGTACACATCAATAACATGTATATCACATATACCTTTGTTCACCTTGCCATCCTTCTTATCCGCCAAATACTTGGGGCAGTTCCGCTTCCAGTGACCAGTCTGCTTGCAGTAGAAGCACTCAGTTTCAGGCTTAGGTCCAGACTTGGGTTTCTTCTCTTGAGTAGCAACTTGCTTGCTGTTCTTCTTGAAGTTCCCCTTCTTCTTCCCTTTGCCCTTTTTCTTGAAACTAGTGGTCTTGTTGACCATCAACACTTGATGCTCTTTCTTGATTTCTACCTCCGCAGCTTTCAGCATTGCGAAGAGCTCGGGAATAGTCTTATTCATCCCTTGCATATTATAGTTCATCACAAAGCTCTTGTAGCTTGGTGGCAGTGATTGGAGAATTCTGTCAATGACGCAATCATCTGGAAGATTAACTCCCATTTGAATCAAGTGATTATTATACCCAGACATTTTGAGTATATGCTCACTGACAGAACTGCTCTCCTCCATCTTGTAGCTATAGAACTTATTAGAGACTTCATATCTCTCAATCCGGGCATTTGCTTGAAATATTAACTTCAACTCCTGGAACATCTCATATGCTCCATGACGTTCAAAACATCGTTGAAGTCCCGGTTCTAAGCCGTAAAGCATGGCGCACTGAACTATCGAGTAGTCATCAGCTTTGCTCTGCCAAACGTTCATAACATCTGGTGTTGCTCTAGCAGCAGGCCTGGCACCCAGCGGTGCTTCCAGGACATAATTCTTCTGTGCAGCAATGAGGATAATCCTCAAGTTACGGACCCAGTCTGTGTAATTGCTACCATCATCTTTGAACTTTGCTTTCTCAAGGAACGCATTAAAATTCAACGGAACAACAGCACGGGCCATCTATCTACAATCATACATAAACAAGCAAGATACTATCAGGTACTAAGTTCATGATAAATTTAGGTTCAATTAATCATATTACTTAAAGAACTCCCACTTAGATAGACATCCCTCTAATCCTCTAAGTGATTACGTGATCCAAATCAACTAAACCATGTCCGATCATCATGTGAGATGGAGTAGTTTCATTGGTGAACATCACTATGTTGATCATATCTACTATATGATTCACGCTCGACCTTTCGGTCTCCGTATTCTGAGGCCATATCTGTATATGCTTGGCTCGTCAAGTATAACCTGAGTATTCCGCATGTGCAACTGTTTTGCACCCGTTGTATTTGAACGTAGAGCCTATCACACCCGTTCATCACGTGGTGTCTCAGCACGAAGAACTTTCGCAACGGTGCATACTCAGGGAGAACACTTCTTGATAATTAGTGAGAGATCATCTTATAATGCTACCATCAATCTAAGTAAGATAAGATGCATAAAAGATAAACATCACATGCAATCAATATAAGTGATATGATATGGCCATCATCATCTTGTGCTTGTGATCTCCATCTCTGAAGCACCGTCATGATCACCATCGCCACCGGCGCGACACCTTGATCTCCATCATAGCATCGTTGTCGTCTCGCTAATCTTATGCTTCCACGACTATCGCTACCGCTTAGTGATAAAGTAAAGCATTACAGCGCGATTGCATTGCATACAATAAAGAGACAACCATATGGCTCCTGCCAGTTGCCGATAACTCGGTTACAAAACATGATCATCTCATACAATAAAATTTAGCATCATGTCTTGACCATATCACATCACAACATGCCCTGCAAAAACAAGTTAGACGTCCTCTACTTTGTTGTTGCAAGTTTTACGTGGCTGCTACGGGCTTAAGCAAGAACCAATCTTACCTACGCATCAAAACCACAATGATAGTTTGTCAAGTTGGTGTTGTTTTAACCTTCGCAAGGACCGGCCGTAGCCACACTTGGTTCAACTAAAGTTGGAGAAACTGTCACCCGCAAGCCACCTATGTGCAAAGCACGTCGGGAGAACCGGTCTCGCGTAAGCGTACGCGTAATGTCGGTCCGGGCTGCTTCGTCCAACAATACCGCCGAACCAAAGTATGACATGCTGGTAAGCAGTATGACTTATATCGCCCACAACTCACTTGTGTTCTACTCATGCATATAACATCAACATATAAAACCTAGGCTCGGATGCCACTGTTGGGTAACGTAGTAATTTCAAAAAAAATCATATGGACACGCAAGATCATGATGATGCATAGCAACGAGAGGGGAGAGTGTGATCTACGTACCTTTGTAGATCGACAACGGAAGCGTTAACTTGGTTGATGTAGTCGTACGTCTTCACGGCCCGACCGATCAAGCACCGAAACTACGGCACCTCCGAGTTCTAGCACATGTTCAGCTCGATGACGATCCCCGGACTCCGATCCAGCAAAGTGTCGGGGAAGAGTTCCGTCAGCACGACGGCATGGTGACGATCTTGATGTTCTACCGTCACAGGGCTTCTCCTAAGCACCGCTACAATATTATCGAGGATTATGGTGGAAGGGGGCACTGCACACGGCTAAGAATAAGATCACGTGGATCAACTTGTGTGTCTAGGGGTGCCCCCTGCCCCCGTATATAAAGGATCAAGGGGAGGAGGCCGGCCGGCCACATATGGCGCGCCAAGGAGGAGTCCTCCTCCTAGTAGGAGTAGGACTCCTACTAGGAGGGGGAAAGAAGTGGGGAGGGAGAAGGAAAGAGGGGGCGCCGCCCCCCCCCCTCTCCTAGTCCAATTCGGACAAGGGGGAGGAGGCGCGCGGCCCACCTTTGGCTGCCCCTCTCTCTCTACACTAAGGCCCATATGGCCCATTACTTCTCCCGGGGGGGTTCCGGTAACCCTCCGGCTCTCCGGTTTTTCTCCGAAATCACCCGGAACACTTCCGGTGTCCGAATATAGCCGTCCAATATATCAATCTTTAATGTCTCGACCATTTCGAGACTCCTCGTCATGTCCGTGATCACATCTGGGACTCCGAACAAACTTCGGTACATCAAAATGCATAAACTCATAATATAACTGTCATCGAAACCTTAAGCGTGCGGACCCTACGGGTTCGAGAACAATGTAGACATGACCGAGACACGTCTCCGATCAATAACCAATAGTGGGACCTGGATGCCCATATTGGTTCCTACATATTCTACGAAGATCTTTTATCGGTCAGACCGCATAACAACATACGTCGTTCCCTTTGTCATCGGTATGTTACTTGCCCGAGATTCGATCGTCGGTATCCTATACCTAGTTCAATCTCGTTACCGGCAAGTCTCTTTACTCGTTCTGTAATACATCATCCCGCAACTAACTCATTAGTTGCAATGCTTGCAAGGCTTAAGTGATGTGCATTACCGAGAGGGCCCAGAGATACCTCTTGGATAATCGGAGTGACAAATCCTAGTCTCGAAATACGCCAACCCAACATGTACCTTTGGAGACACCTGTAGAGCTCCTTTATAATCACCCAGTTACGTTGTGACGTTTGGTAGCACACAAAGTGTTCCTCTGGCAAACGGGAGTTGCATAATCTCATAGTCATAGGAACATGTATAAGTCATGAAGAAAGCAATAGCAACATACTAAACGATCTGGTGCTAAGCTAATGGAATGGGTCATGTCAATCAGATCATTCAACTAATGATGTGATCCCATTAATGAAATAACAACTCTTTGTCCATGGTTAGGAAACATAACCATCTTTGATTAACGAGCTAGTCAAGTAGAGGCATACTAGTGACACGCTGTTTGTCTATGTATTCACACATGTATTATGTTTCCGGTTAATACAATTCTAGCATGAATAATAAACTTTTATCATGATATAAGGAAATAAATAATAACTTTATTATTGCCTCTAGGGCATATTTCCTTCACGAGAGAGAGGCAGAGAGCTGCGTGGCATCTCCAGGGTGACGTCGGGAAGGCGGCAGCAAGCAGGAGGTGGCGCGCGCGTGCTGGCGCGCGTCGGGCACACGCCCTCCTGCCTACTGGCAGGAGGTTGAAGACGATGGCGACTGCGGTGGGCTGGGCCAGCTGGAGTTGGGCCAGGTGGGCTGCCAGGAGGTAAGCGCCAGGTAAGGTTTTCTCCTCTCTCTATCATTCCTTTTATGTTTTCTATTTTCTGTAATTGTGTTTGGCTTTATTAAAAATGACGGGGTATCTCCAAAAATCATGAAACTGCTCCATGTCACTGTTTGGAATATTTCCAACAGCAAACATTTCAGTTTGTGATTATTTGAGCATTTAAAATATTATTAGCAATTAAATTCCCAAATGCAAATACTATATAATTTAATTCAAAAATCCAGAAT
Organism: Triticum dicoccoides; assembly: GCF_002162155.2. NCBI lineage: Eukaryota > Viridiplantae > Streptophyta > Magnoliopsida > Poales > Poaceae > Triticum > Triticum dicoccoides. Next base: position 96,779,155 of record NC_041390.1, read on the forward strand.
GGCCTAGAAAATGTGCACCATTTTTGGGAGAGGTTCTAGACCAATTCAAAAATGATGAACTTTTGTGAAGGGCATTTTGGATTCATTGAAATGTTTTTCAGTTAAACCTGGTATTTTCAGGGGGGTGCTCGGGTTTATTGATCCCCATTTCAGGTTTAAGAGAAATTTAAACATGATGCAACACAAGACTAGCTAACCCAGAGCAGACCAGAAGTAGGGATGTGACAATATTGTTGATCGGAAATAATGTAGAATTTTGTGGAAAGCATAAAGGAGTGTTTGAAAAGAGTTTTTCAAAGAAAGACCTCGATGAAGCTACTTACATATTGGGCATCAAGATCTATAGAGATAGATCAAGACGCTTGATATATTTTCAGTGATTACATACCTTGACAGGATTTTGAAGTAGTTCAGAATGGAAAAATCAAAAGAAGGAGTTCTTGCCTGTGTTGCAAGGTGTGAAGCTGAGTAAAGACTCAAAACCCAACCACGGCAGAAAATAGAAAGAGAATGAAAAGTCATTCCCTATGCCTCAGTCATATGTTCTATAAAATATGCTATGTTTTCTACCAGACCTATTGTGTACCTCACCATAAGTTTGGCAAGAGGGTACAATAGTGATCCAGGAGTGGATCACTGGACAGCGGTCAAAAATATCCTTTGTGGAATAAGGAAATGTTTCTAGGTTATGGAGGTGACAAAGAGTTCATCGTAAAGAGTTACGTCGATGCAAGCTTTGGCACCGATCTGGATGACTCTAAGTCTCGATCTAGATACATATTGAAAGTGGGATCAATACACACTGCTCTGAATGTGGCAGACCCATTGACTAACACCCAAAGGGTTTACTAGAGTAGCTCCATGCAAAGCATTGTACACATAGAAAATTTGCAAAGTACACACTGCTCTGAATGTGGCAGATCCGTTGACTAAATTTCTCTCACAAGCAAAACATGATCACTCTTTGTGTGTTAATCACATAGCGATGTGAACTAGACTATTGACTCTAGTAAACCCTTTGGGTGTTAGTCACATGGAGATGTGAACTAATCACATAAAGATGTGAACTATTGGTGTTAAATCACATGATGATGCGAACTAAATTATTGACTCTAGTGCAAGTGGGAGACTGAAGGAAATATGCCCCAGAGGCAATAATAAAGTTGTTATTTATATTTCCTTATATCATGATAAATGTTTATTATTCATGCTAGAATTGTATTAACCAGAAACTTAATACATGTGTGAATACATAGACAAACAGAGTGTCCCTAGTATGCCTCTACTTGACTAGATTGTTAATCAAAGATGGTTAAGTTTCCTAGCCATGGATATGTGTTGTCATTTGATGAACGGGATCACATCATTAGAGAATGATGTGATGGACAAGACCCATCTGTTATCTTAGCATAATGATTGTTCAGTTTTATTGCTACTACTTTCTTCATGACTTATACATGTTCCTCTGACTATGCGATTATGCAACTCCCGAATACCGGGGGAACACCTTGTGTTCTATCAAATGTCACAATGTAACTGGGTGATTATAAAGATGCTCTACAGGTGTCTTCAATGGTGTTTATTGAGTTGGCATAGATCGAGATTAGGATTTGTTACTCCGTGTATGGGAGAGGTATCTCTGGGCCCTCTCGGTAATGCACATCACTCTAAGCCTTGCAAGCATTGTACTAATGATTTAGTTGCGGGATGATGCATTACGGAACGAGTAAAGAGACTTGCCGGTAAGGAGATTGAACTAGGTATGAGGATACCGACGATCGAATCTCGGGCAAGTAACATACCGATGACAAAGGAAAAAACGTATGTTGTTATGCGGTTTGACCGATAAAGATCTTTGTAGAATATGTGGGAGCCAATATGAACATCCAGGTTCCGATGTTGGTTATCATTCTTGCAATTTTATATGAGGGAGAGGCATGAGCTAACATACTTTCTCTACTTGGATCATATGCACTTATGATTGGAACCCTAGCAAGCATCCGCAACCACCAAAGATCATTAAGGTAAAATCCAACCATAACATTAAGTATCAAGTCCTCTTTACTCCCATACGCAATAGCCCACTTACTCAGGCCTGTGTATTCTATCACTGACGCCACCCACTATAAGCGAATTATGAACGTATTACAACACCCTACAGCGGGGATCCCTCACATTTGCGCGACACAGGGGGAACCATAGGACAACACCATAATAAAATATGCACTCATACCAACCACGGTCGTCGATTAGCCCATAGGACAAAACGGATCTACTCAAACATCATAAAATAGCCATAGATCGTTGGGAAATAATATATAGCATTGAGAACCATGTTTAAGTAGAGATCACAGTGGGGAGAAGAGATGTTACACTGCTGCATAGAGGGGGAGAGAGTTCGTGTTGACGGCGGTGAGATTGTTGATGTAGATCGACATCACGATGATTGCCCCAGTGGCACTCTGGCGCCACCAGGAGAGAGGGGAGAGAGAGCACCCCTCCTCCTTCTTCTTCTTCCTTGGCCTCCCCCTAGATGAGATATCGATATGAGGAGAATAAGGAGTGGCGAGACCCTAAGCTTGGGGATGCCCAAGGCACCAAAGGTAATATTTAAGGAAGATCCAAGCAACTAAGCTTGGGGGTGCCCTAGAAGGTATCCCCTCTTTCATCTCCAACATTATCGGTCACCTCACTTGAAGCTATATTTTTATTCGACACATCATATGTGTTTTGCTTGGAGCATCATTTTCTTTTATTTGTATTTGCCCGCTGCTATTTAGAATAACTAGCAAAGTGGCCCGCTCGATGCGCGGGCTAGAATTTCATAAAGTATAATAATGAGACCATATAATTTGATTTGTGCAAAGAAATACTGGAGCCAAATGTTATGACATTTTTATAATATAAGACCTCTGCTTATTTATTTATTTCTTATGTATGATTGATTTTTAAATGTTATTTGTTTATCGTTTAACGTCTCATTATTTCTGTCAGACTAACTATATTTTTTATAATCAGTGGTTTTGTGCAATTTATATTTGTATCATTATTCTTGCAGTTTTATCATGTTGCATTGTACTATTTTCCTTTAAACACAAATTTAATAGACCTTATTGTTATCATATATGCATATGTATATTCGCTAACGTTGTGCAAGATTGACATATTTTTTTGTCTGTTTTAGTGATTTCTACTGTAAGTGTTTTTTAAAAAAAAAGTTAGCTGTATGAAGTTAGTGTGCCTTTATAGACGATATATATCTATTAACACTGTCATATTAGGTATTTGTTTGCATGATAATTTTTTAGTTAATTTAAGATACATGCACTAAGGATGATGAAGTTGGCTCATATTTTCAAGTAAAGAACGTTTGGTATAACGTTTTGCACACTTTTAATAGAAAAAAAAAATTGTGCACGATACTTCTCTTTAAAATGTGCACAAACTACTATGTACCGAACGACAGAGGTTCATCAGTCCTTCCGCGGGGATCATCTTAAATTAAGAATTCTTCTAATGGTATCGCATAAATTAGAAAAACATGGAAGAAAACCACTTTCTTGAATTACTAGCTGGCAAACTGCTGGCAACCTGGAAAGCATAAATAATGAGGCAAAATGCATATTTGCTTTTATTGTTGCCACCCTATGTCATAAATCTTAATTCATATGTGAAAGTCCATGTTGATATTTTGTCGAGCACGTAGTATCCCTGGTGAAGAGCCATAATGGTACTTGAAGTCGCAGCAAGCTGAACGTTCAAGATATATGGCTGAATTGTGTGAGATTCAATCCTGATGTCTGAAGGAGAGGTTGTATTAAGCTTAGTTAGTCGCTCGCAAAATAAAGTTAGTCATAGCCTTGCGTCTTATGGACATAGTACGCCACGTACGACGCTGCGGCTAGGCCCGGGTACGGAGGAGACTATGAAGTTGTGTATGAGCGACATCCCACCCAAAGTAAATATAAGTTCTCTTTCTCCCCGCAAAAAAAAAAAGTCATGGAGGGGGACTCAAGAGCGATTAGAGGCATCAAGTAATAAAAGAAGCAAAAGTAGATTAATGACGTTTTTTCATCATGCTTCACAGTAACATGTTTATAATCACTTAAATGATAACATGGCAGAAAATTTGAAATGTATGTAGAACTGCGGAGATATTTTAAAAATTGTGTTCATTATTTATATTACACAGGAAAATTGAAGTGACATATGAATTTTAAGGCGTTCATGTTTTAAATCACCTTTTTGTTTTGTTTCGGAAAACCAAATGAATATCAAGTAGCATCCCAAATCCGCCCTTTTATGGTCCACATCAATTTCGATCCTATTATGTGGACAGAAGGATGTTCCTCAGTTTCTATGAAATAACAGGAAGCACAACTGAAAGAGATTTTACAATTCGTAATTACCGAAGAGCGTCCACTTTGACCACACTTTCTTAAGCTACAAAGGAGTTTTCTTATTTTATTGCCTGTGAAGTATATAGTTTGTCCGATAAACGATATTGTTTCTCGAACCATTCTGGTTATAGTGACCATCAAGCTAAAAACCTCACCAACTTATAGGTTCCATTTGAGTAAATGACATACAAATTCTCAAGAAGTTTAATCATACATATTGATTCCATCCAACTTGGGGAGAGAGAGAGAGAGAGAGAGAGAGAGAGATGATTACATTAGCCATATTAGTGATCTGGTGCATGGTACTAATTGATGATTTGATGATACTATGATTGTATCTCTCATAATTATGTCATTTGTCAACACATAACACCACCGACATAGTTTTGTATATTATAAGATCAATTTCCCAAATAACAGCTTGATCGTGAGTTGATAAATAGTATGTGCATGTTAATTGCTGGCAAAGGGTGTGAGCGGACGATCCTTTGCTAACACTTGTGGAGCTCCTTACAGGAGTCATCTCTTTGTGCAAGGGTCACATTTTGTTTGTGTCTCTTTTATCCTTTTTTTTTTACTCCGGGCAATTGTCGTACTCACTAACAGTAGTCAATTCTTTATATCCTCCAGGAAATTCATGGTTTACATATCAATTATATGATTTTTGCTCTTTACAGGTACTATGTTTATTTTCCAGAGATACTCACTTGTAGTACTCCCTCCGGTCCTTTTTAGTTTGGATATAAGATTTGTCCGAAGTCAAAGTATCTTTACTTTGACCAAACTTATAGAAAAGAGTATCAACATTCACAATACCAAATTAATATTTTTAGAATCATTATGAAATGTAGTTTCATAGTATATATAGTTGGTATTGTGAATGTTCATATTTTCTAATATAAATTTGGTCAAACTTGGTTGAGTTTGACTTGACAGCAATCTAATACGCGAAGTAAAAATGACTGGAGGGAGTAATATCTTCGCTGTTGTGATGCACAGATGATCTATATATAGTACAGTGTAACGATTCCTTGCAAGATTACATCCATCGATGTAGAATCCAGACCTATTGTCACCAGCTAAAACCGGAGGTTAGAAAGAAAAGAAACACGTACCTTTCTAGGCTGTAGGAGCACCGTCGCTGTGCATCGGCAACCGCTGGGTTCGTCGTCTGTCGGCAGTGTCGCATGAGATCGCAGTTGGCGTCACATAGTAAGATCTCAGTGAGCGAGTATTTAACAAAAAACTACCACATTTTACGGAACCGTGCCTACAAACTACCACTTTACAAATTTGTGCCGAAAGCTACCACTTTTCGACTATTTTTTCTCAAAAAACACTAATTTCTGCCTCATGATAGTTTGCTGAAATTAAACATGATTATGATAGGGATGGCCCACACTTAGGCGCTGACATGACACAGTGGTCAACTCCTAGGCCGTGCCGCGCGAGAGATGCACGCGAGCCACGCGCCGCGCCCGCCCCCACCGCCGGCCGGCGAGCAGCGCCACCTCTGCCATCGGTCGAAGCCAGCGTCGTGTGCTAGCTCGCCGGCCAATGGAGCATTGCGGTCGTGCTAGCATGCAGCCGTAGCAGCTTGTGTGCGTGCACAGCCGTGCACGTAGCCGCCGTCGCCGCGAGCGTGTGCGCCGTCCGCCGCCCGTGCCACCCGCCACCATGCCCAGCCCGCGCCACCCGCCGCTCTGCCCCGCCACCTGCGCCGCCCTCCCTCCTAGGTGAGCCGCCTGCTCGCCTCGGCCATGGCGGCCGCCATCGTGCCAAGGCCTCGCCCGCCGCGAGAGCGTGCTCCGTCCGCCGCTTGCGCCACACATCGCTCCGCCCAGCCCGCGCCACCCGCCGCTCTTCCCCGCCGGCCGGCGTGCCCCGCCACCTGCGCCGCCCTCCCTCCTAGCCGAGCCGCCTGCTCGCCTCGGCCATGGCGGCCGCCATCGTGCCAAGGCCTCGCCCCGCCCCGCTCGGCCCTGCCGACCGAGCCCCCGCCTTTGCACCTCGTGTACGCCATCGACGGGGAGACCAGCGCCGGAGAGGTGCTTCGCCAGGGCGCCGCTCTACCCCGCCGGAGAAGAGCGTGGAGTGCATACGAGGTGTTTGAGGAAATGCCAGAGAGAGAGGAGGAGGAGGAGGAAGAAGATTGATGCTGATATGTGGGCCCATCCTGTCAGAAAAGCGTTTAGAAGAGGCCAATCGGGCACTTTTCTGAGATGGTAGTTTTTAGTCAAAGATTAGTCAAAAAGTGGTAGTTTTTGGCACAAATTTGTAAAGTGGTAGTTTGTAGGCACGGTTCCGCGAAATGTGGTAGTTTTTTTGTTAAATACTCTCAGTGAGCCCTGGAGCAGCATGCTGTTTTGAAGCCTCGCTCGACTGTTCTGCAGTGGTTGCCACAGAACCATGAACCCTGCTCGAGCTAGGGTACAGACCAAATCTTTTTTGAATGTATTTCGTGCTTCACTCTGAAAGATAAATTAAAGTGAATACATCACGTTGTCCAAAATGTGAAGACAACTATTGTGGTGTCCTGACACTGCACGACCAGAAAAAAGAAAAACAATAGTATATGAAACAAATAAGATTAACAAATCAGAATCGCAAATACGCGGGATTCAGGTTCGGTGTACTCCATGTAATTACTGCATAATCACTATATCTTTAGTGTTTCACTATAAAAGAGACTGCTGGGCAGCACCAGGCACCACACAACATAGATGGACGATTTCAATTTTCTATATTGACTGATTACATGTTACCGAACCTCCATTCTTACTAAATTTAGACCTCGTATAAAGATGACCGCAAAGCAACTGTAATCAAGGAGGAATTGAGAAAAGACTCGTAATAATGAACAGACATCTATATCTATCTATTATATACCTATTAATGCAAGGTGAGTTTCGTCAATTTTTTTTCTATTGGAGGTGGTACTAAATTTTATGCGTTCGTCTAGGAAAAAAGGTTTTAAGAATTTCATACGTGGGCCGCCTGCTGTGCCCTAGCAAAGCCAACCCACTTATTTTTCTGCCCACACAGCTGAGGAAATTCTATTTTCCGCAAAGGCGGGCAAATACTCAGATCTTCGCACAGGACAACCAATAATGGGCTGGCTCAATTTTATTTGTTTTACTTTTATTTTTATTCTCCTTTCTCTATCTCATTTGTCCCTCTCAAGTTTATTTTCTTACAAAATTTATTTCATAAATTTAATTTTCTAAAAAATCTCCATAATTTCAAAAAAATCAAATTTGGAAAATCTTTAGAATTACAAAATTTTGTTGCTATTTTTAAAAATATTGTTAACTTGAAAGAAGTTTCCCAATTTTAAAAAAAATTCTGAAAAGTTTTTAGATTTATAAAAAGAAAATGGCACTAAAAATATGCATTTTTTTAAATATTCTTGGTTTAGTGAAATTTTCAAAATTCAAAATAATATTCGTGTATAAAAGATAAACATTTTTAAAAAATGTTCACAAATTCAAATAGTGTCCATGTTTTTACAAAAAAAGGTTGGTGTTTTCTTAAAATGTTTGTGAATTTTAAAAGATGTTCCTGTTTCAAATTTAGTTCGTGTTTTTTCTGAAAGTGTACATAATTTTCAATAACCTGTCAGAATTTAAATAATGATTCATGTTTCCTACAATATTCATAAACTTCATACGTTAAAATGTCCTCGGTTGAAAGGAAAAGTAGATCAAATAATTCATGGGCCTTCTCTGGCGTATAATGACGTAACAAAACTCTTAAATTTCCTCGATCAATAAATGGAAAAAATAGTGAATTGATTACTTCACACCGGCGAAACCGAGAAGCTAAATATTCCTTTTTCACGTGGACACATAGTTTTGCTTGCAGATATAATTCTCATTAACTTTAAATGCATATTATTTTTTTCTCCCGTTGCAACGCACAGGCATATGTGCTAGTAAGTCTAAAAGTATATTCACAGTTTGAAAGAAAGATATGTGTTAGTTACGCTCATACATTCTGGTGCCTAGCTAATTTGATCTGGGTAGTGTACAGGGCTACATGCAACAATTCATCTTGCACGACGTTGTGACTAATACTGAATAGTCGGCATGTGATGTTTACCTAACATTGCCGACGATTTTGAAGGGTTGAAGTTATTAATATAATAAATCTATCTAGACTTCCGGCACATTAGTGCAGAACTGGGCTATAGCACCGATTCGTAAGGTTCTTTAGTGCCGGTTACGTAACCGACACTAAAGGGTGGGGACTAAAGGTCCCCTCCTTTTAGTACCGGTTCTGCACGAACTGCCGCTAAAGGGCCACCACGTGGCACGGGCCAGCGCCGAAGGCGGGGAGCCCTTTAGTATCGGTTGGTAACACCAACCGGTACTAAAAGGTATGGGGGGTTTTGGGTTCATAATTTCGTTTTTCTTTAATTTTATGTTTTGCATTTAATTCTTTTTCGTTTGCTGGTATTTTACGATACTACATATTGTACATGTTATGCATATATATAAATAGAATTTCTCGTAGAACCGATCATATTATACACATTATATATATATATATATATATATATATATATATATCGGTGGGAAAGACACCTATAGGGTCACTGGGATCCCTTCTACGGTAGGCGGGCGCGGGGTTGTGAGAAGAGCGGGTCTGACAGGGAGCACACGGATCGTTTACCCAGGTTCGGGCCACGAAGATGCGTAATACCCTAGTCCTGCTTTGGTGGATGTATTTGAGTGTTCTTGTGTTCTTGAGCTAGCTGCGGGGTGCAACTTGCCCAAAAGAGCCGAATCCCCCTCCTGGTCGCTTTGGGCCTCCTTTTATAGGCAAAAAAGGGTCGCCACAGCGGCACACAGGAGGTGGAAAGGTCTATAGTCGATGAGCCTATCCTCTGGGACCGTCGGACAAACACATTTAATGCGCTGCCGACGTGCCCCCCTTGCTTTATCGGGGACGCCAGGGAAGCACGTCCCAGCTGTCGCCGCCTCGCCTGGCCTTGACACGCGTCCGAGCTGACGGGACGTCGTGGCGCCACGTTGGCTGGCTGCTGGGCTGGCGCGGTGGTGGAGCCTTCAGGAAGACTTGCATGCCACCACGCAGGAGCTTGCTGGGTTGGTGTAGAGGCCGCACGTCGCCACGCAGGCGCCTGCTCAACTGGTTGAGCTGGCAGCTGCATGGGGACGACGGTGGAGTCTTGGCTGGCGCAGGCCTGGCAGTGGCCCTACTGATGCCCTCGGCAAGGGTCTTGCTGTGGCGTTGCTGTCATCCCTAGCAAGAGTCTTGTCGGGGGTCTTGTGGATTTCCTCGGCTAGGATCCTGCCGAGGGTCGCTGTCTTTTGGTCCTCATCTGAACTCATATATTTGTGATCTTGACGAAGATTTGCATGCCACCACAGAGGCGCCTCCCGAGCCTTGGCTCCAATGTAGTTGATTGGGTCGGAGCCCGTGGGCTCAAGGGTGGCTCGCTCTGCTGGTGTTGGGCAAGTTGCCCCGGCAAGGCTCTTGCCGGGGCTGCGGGGGGCCGCCTCGGCAAGGATCTTGCCGAGGGAGTCCACCTCGCCTTCTTGCCCTCCTGCGCTTCTGGTCTTGCCCTCCTCTGCCCTGCTAAGTGTGGCCGCAACGCGTGGCTCTGACTGCCCATGCACAAGTAAAGGGGTCAAAAGGAGAGCTCCTACTTTTGTACACCGACAGTAGCCCCCGGGCCTGAGCCACACATAAGCGCGACGCGTTGTTGGGCTGGGCCCAGAACGGTGCGCAGGCAGGTGGGGCGGATTTTACCGTACTAACTTCTCGTGCGCTGCGCTTCCCCACGACCTGCATTGAACACGCGACGTGGAGGGTCGTGCGTGACGTGGGGGTCATGCGTGGGGAGGTTCACGCACGCATGCGTCACATCGTGGTAAAGAGGCGGCTCGCGCCTTCCCCATAAAAGGAGGGAGGCGTAGAGGCACGGCCCATTTACTTGGGTGGACTCGGGTCGTGGTCTTCAAGGCGCCCGCGCCCCACGATCACGGGGTGGGGAGCGGCTGCTTCGCCCGTCCCTTTAATGCTGCTCACTCGCCATGTGTCCCTCATGCAGGTGGTAGGAGGTGGAGGCGGGAAACCAGACCGTCGCTGATTGGGGCAGCGGGCCGGTCCTGATTCCCTGCGCCCCCGATGACCGGATTGGTCGAGTGGGGCGGCCGAGCCCCGACTCCGCCCCTTTATAAGAAGGGGAGGGGGAGGCATTCCACATTCTTCCATCATCCGTCTCCTTCCACCTCCGCTTCTTTCTTCCATCTGCCATGGCGAGAGGAAGCGCTGGTCCTTCGACAGTGGCGGAGAGGGTTGCTTCTCGTCAGCGCGTTCCTCCTCCCCAAGAGCTCGTGGCGGCGGAACCGGCCACGAGAGGAAGGGGGAGGGGGCAAGGCCGAGGTCGTCACGGCGCTCGGGGGAGAGGAGGACGGGGCGGCGCATCGGTCTCGCCTCCGCCAGCGATGCCTCCCCCGACGAAGGGCCACGTCGGGGACCAACCCCGCGAGTTCTTCATCAGGCTGCGCCGGCCACCGCGTCGCCACCTCCGTCTCCCTACTGCATCTCGGGAGATGGGGCTTGATCCACCCCAGACCCTCTGGTTGCACATGAGGGGTTGCGGGAACGGCGGCACACGGGTCGATGTCGACTTCCTCGCTCCTCACGTCATGTATCTCCATCGCGGATGGAAGACGTTCACTCGCATCCACAGCCTGACGGCGGGGCTTGTCCTCTACTTCAAGTTAATGGAGGGAAGCCTCCTCTCCATCAAGGTCTTTGGAGATCTCGGAACTCGCTTGACGTGCTGCGTGGAGAGCTCCTCAGACGATGAAGATTCCTCTTCAAGCGGGAGTCATGAGGAGGGCAGCGACAGCGACGACGAGAGCGTCGAGCGGGGTCACGTCGACCTCGTCTCCGACTGACCGCGTCGCCCCGTCCTACGTCGCGCGGCCTGCCGAGGGCCTTCCTCGCCAAGCTCTCCATCGGGGCGCTCCCCGTCGTCTCCTTGGGCGGCTGGCGTAGGAGGACCGGAGAAGGCGAAGAAGGCGGGTGGCGGCCGTCAAGTCGGAGTACGCGGGTACCGACGCCTTCGTCGCGTATTGCCGGCCCGCTGCCTCATCTACCAGCTCCCCTCCCAGCACCGGGACGTTCTCTTGGTGCCTTCTGCTCCTCGCACCTCGCCTAGGTGCTCTTTTCGCCCTCCTGCCCTCTTATTCCACCTTCTGAGGAGAGGGGCAAGAAAGGGATTACGGGCATCTTATCTTTTTTTAGTTTGTAAGCCTGTGGGCACTTGTTAATTTTAAGACTTGTTATCCCCTTGCTCATGTTTTTAATTCTGTATAAATTGTACCTGTATGGGATGTTTTTAATGAAAAAGGGTGCTTGCCAGTTTATCTGTGCGTGAGTGAGGCCCATGCCAAGGAACGAATCGTTGTTATTTTTAAGATAAACATTGTTGCTCGGCAACAGGCCTTGCTGTTCCCTGAGTTCGGTCGACCATTCTCACGCCGTCGGCGGAGGCAGGGGCGAAGTAGAGTTAGGCCCTCCGTTTATTTCCTTGCCACTGCGTCTACGACCCGGTTTTGTCCCAGGGACTTGGGTACAAGAAGAAGGGGGAGCATAGTGGTCTTGGAGCAAAACGAGGTTTCATTTGTCCCAGTTCTATACGGAAATGCATAACAGGGGATGAAGGACTTATCTGAATCCGCAGCCCCCGGCAACTTTGGCTTGCCGTGGTTAGATCCTTGTGTCTTCAGCCCCCGGCAGTCTCGACTTGCCGGGGCCGGAGCGCCGATTCGTTTTCTTTCTTCCAAGCGGCTAAGCAGAAGTGTCCATGTGCCATGCGAACCAAAAGACAAAAAAACGCATACTCGACCTCTAGGCTAGGGGTTAGTCGCCGCTACACACTATCAACCCTAACCGAGGGAGAGACTTAACCTAGTATGCATGCTAAAACTTAGGGCGCCAGCGCTTCGTTTATTTATGCTCAGGGTCTGCGCCTGGCTTTGTACAGAGGGTTACATGCCTTGCCGACAAGGCTTGTACAAAAGGTGGGTTGCCAGGGGGCCCGGGAACCGCGCCTTATGGGTAAAACTTGCGAAGATGTTCAATATTTCAGGAGTTGCTCACTGGAATAGCATCTTTGGTCTCCAGGCAGACTGCGCCAGGCCTGGTTACTCGTATTACCCGATAAGGGCCTTCCCACTTTGGCGTCATCTTGTTGGAATTCTTGGCCGACTGAACGCGCCGAAGAACAAGGTTGCCTTCCTCAAAGCTTCGGGCATGAACCTTGCGGCTATGGTAGCGGCGCAAGGCTTGCTGGTAGCGTGCTGCTCTCACAGCCGCTCGAAGACGATCTTCCTCAAGGAGCGTTGCGTCATCTTGCCGCAATCGCTCTTTCTCAAGCTCGTCATAAGCGAGCACTTGAGGTGGCCCGTATATGAGTTCCATGGGGAGAACTGCTTCTGCCCCATATACTAGGGCAAATAGTGTCTGGCCAGTGGCTCGATTTGGCATCGTTCTGATCGACCAAAGAACCTTCGGCAACTCATCAATCCAGCACCTTCCGCTTTTGTGCAGCTTGTCAAAAGTCTTTGTTCTCAGGCCTCGCAATACTTCAGCATTTGCCCTCTCCGCCTGGCCGTTACTACGTGGGTGTGCCACGGAAGCGAAATAGACTTTGTTGCCGAGGCCTTGTGTGTACTGCATGAAGGTGTGACTTGTGAACTGTGTGCCGTTCTTGGTGATGACTCTGTTTGGCACACCAAAACGGCAAACTAGTCCCTTGAAGAATTTGACGGCTGACTGTGCTGTCACCTTCCTCACTGCTTCCACCTCCGGCCATTTTGTGAACTTGTCAATTGCAACGTACAAGTACTCAAAGCCGCCGACAACACGGGGGAAGGGGCCCAGTATGTCGAGCCTCCAGACCGAAAATGGCCAGGAGAGGGGGATTGTTTGAAGGGCTTGAGCTGGTTGATGAAGCTTCTTTGAATGGAACCGACACGCTTCACACTTGGTTACTAGTGACGTTGCATCCTGGAGGGCAGTGGGCCAGAAGAAACCTTGCCGGAACGCTTTGCCGGCAAGGGCCCTCGACCCTATGTGGGAGCCACATATGCCTCCGTGTATCTCTGCCAACAACCACAGTCATTCCTCTCGGGGAATTCACTTCAATTTCACGCCGTTCGGTCGCTTCTTGTACAGGACGTCATCGACGAACTGATACATGGCAGACCGATGGGCTACTTTCTCCGCTTCTTCCTGCTCCTCAGGAAGCTCCCCTGTTTGGAGGAATCAGACGGTATGCTATGCCCATGCCGAAGCCTGGGGCTCAACGGCAAGGGCCAAAGGCATTTCTTCTGCCATGGGAGTGGCCATCTGTACGACTAGGGCTTGACGGCCCACCGGAATCAGCCGCTCCTCGACAGGCTCAGAATCCGCGGCAACACCCTCGCCGGCGGCCCCCCTGGGGCTCAGTGGGAAAGTACTTGCCGGGGCCTGATTTCCTTCATTTGTTCTGCTCCGTTGATGGTTCGATGGATGGTTGAGTTAACCGAAGCAAAAAAGTACCTGGTTCCACAGGTAACTTGAATGCAGCGCGCTTTGACAGGTAATCGGCAAGTTGTTCTCCACTCGGGGAACGTGCTCCGCTTGTATACTGTCAAAGCGCTCCTCCAGCTTCCTCACCTCATCTACGTAGGCCTTCATCAACGGGCTCTGATAATCTTTGTTAACTTGCCTGACGACAAGCTGTAAATTGCCCCTGACGATGAGCTTCTTGACCCCGAGGTCTGCCGCGATCCTGAGGCCGGCAAGCAACCCCTCGTACTCAACAGTGTTGTTGGTGTACTTCTCCCTGGGAAAGTGCATCTGGATTACACACTTGATGTGCTCTCAAGTGGGCGCGACGAGCAGCACACCAGCACCGGCGCCTTGCAGCAAGAAAGCCCCATCAAAGTACATGATCCAGTTGCGACTTGCTTCCTTGCCGGGGAGGGTGGTCTCCTGGATCTCTTCGTCAGGCGTTGAGGTCCATTCTGCAATGAATTCCGCCAAGACTCTACTCTGGATTGTCGAAGTACTTTCAAACTTCAAACCAAAGCTCGAAAGCTCCAAGGCCCACTCCACAATCCTTTTGGTCGCGTCTGGGTTGTGCAGTATCCGTTGTAACGGGAGGCGGGTGATGACGGTGATTTCGTGTGCTTGGAAGTAGTGACGCGGCTTCCTCGAGGCCATAAGGAGGCCAAAGAGCAATTTCTGCACACCAGAGTACCTTGACCGAGCCCCCTGCAGGAGGGAGCTGACAAAGTAAACCGTGTGCTGCATCATCTTCTTCTTCTTCTGCACCGCCTCATTTGATTGCATGGGGTCTGTCCTGATGGTGTCAGACTCCACCGGGGGCCTTGCCTTGCCGGCATCGGGCCCTGCCAGGGGAATCTCTGGCTCGCCATCCTCCAGTCCCGCCACCTCCACTGCCTCTTCACCGACCTCCCTCTGCACCACTAGCGCGCACTGACCACTTGATTCGTCGCCGCCAGATACAGCAGCAACGGCTCTTTTGGTTTAGGCGCAACCAATATTGGTGTGGAGGAAAGGTATTTCTTCAGATCCTGCAATGTTGCCTCGGCTTCTGAGGTCCACTCCATTGGGCCCGCCTTCTTCAAGATCTTGAAAAAGGGAAGGGGACGCTCAGCGGACTTGGAGATGAATCTGCTCATGGCGGCAATGCAGCCAGTGAGCCGACGCACATCCTTGATCTGCTTGGGTGCCTCAATCTGCTCAAAAGCCTTGATCTTGGCCGGGTTTGCCTCGATCCGATGCTGCGACACAAAGAACCCGAGAAGTTTGTTGGACGGAACACCGAACACACACTTCTCAGGGCTCAGCTTGAGGTTGATCTTGCGTAGGTTGGCAAATTTCTCTTCTAAGTCTTGTACAATGGTTGTCTTGTCCTTGGTTTTGACCACTATGTCATCCATATAAGCTTCCATATTTCTATGTAGCTGGGGCACAAAACCAATTTGGACCGCCCTTGCGAATGTCGAGCCAGCACTCTTCAACCCGAAAGGCATGCGTAAAAAGCAATACGTACCACATGGGGTGATGAACACTATCTTCTCTTCGTCTTCCTTTGCCATGAAGATCTGGTGGTAGCCCGAGTAGGCATCGAGGAATGATAACATATCACACCCGGCCATGGAGTCAACAATCTGGTCAATGCGCGACAACAGGAAGGGATCCTTAGGAAAAGCCTTATTGATATATGTGTAATCAATACACAACCTCCATTCCCGTTCGCCTTGCGCACCACCGTCGGATTGGCCAACCACGTCGGATGGAGCACTCCTCTCACTAAGCCCGCCGCTTCCAATTTCCTGATCTCCTCTGTGATGAATTCCTGCCATTCCAAAGCTTGCTTCCCGACCTTCTGCTTGACGGGACGTGCATGGGAACAGACAGCAAGGTGGTGCTCAATCACTTCCCTGGGAACGCCGGGGATGTCGGATACTTGCCATGCAAGCACATCGACATTCGCCCGCAGGAAAGTAACGAACGCGCTTTCCTATTTGCTATCGAGGGTGGAGCTTATGGTGAAAGCTCCTCCCGTGCCATCCTCCTTGATGGAAACCCTCTTGGTCTCTGGTGGTGCAGCTCTGGATTTCTTGCCCTTGTCGGAGGAGCTCTCTGGCACGTCCTCGACGGTAGCACAACAATCCGAAGAGGTGCGCTTGACGGAGTGGGTGCGAGAGGTCTTGCCGGTCTTCTTCTTCCCTCCCGGGGCTTCAGTGGCAGGAGCAAGTGCCTTAGCGGTAGCTGCTGCAACTACTTCTCGGTAGAGTTGGTCAGTGCAGATCATCGCGTCCTTCTTGTCGGAGGGGACGGTGATGATGGTCATCGGCCCAGGCATCTTCAACGTGTTGTAGGCGTAGTGCGCCGCCGCCATGAACTTGGCTAGTGCCGGGCGGCCGAGGATCCCGTTGTAGGGCAAGGGAATCTCGGCTACATCAAAGACAATCTTCTCCGTCCTGTAGTTCAGCTCGCCTCCAAACGTCACAGGCAGCGTGATCTTCCCCTTTGGCTGGCTCCTTCCCGGGTTGACCCCTTGAAACGTGACCATTTCCTCGAGGTCTCCATCAGGAATTTGCAGCCTTTTGATCACAACGGGTGAGATCAAGTTCAGACCGGCTCTGCCGTCAACCAGCATCTTGTTCACCTTGAGGTTGCATATCGTTGGTGAGACAAACAACGGCAAACACCCGACCGCAGTTGTGTGGTCAGGGTGGTCCTCGGCATAAAATATGAGAGGCGTGCTGGACCACTTTAGTGGCCTCTGAGCGTCGAACGAGGGCTTCGCTGCTCTGACCTCACGCGCCCACTGTTTGAGCTGGCGGTGAAAAGTATGCAGCGAGGCACCACCATCTACGCACATGGCCTCCATAGCCTTCTGGAACTCATGCTCACCGGACTCGTCATCCTCGTCATGATCATCGTCTTCCTGTTTCTTGTCGCGGCCCCGAGCGGGCCTCTCTTGCTGGTTATCCTTGCCGCGGCGACCTCCTTGGCCGCCACACTTCTTGTCGGATCCTTCGGCACCATCCTGACCCTTCTCCTTGTCACGCCACTCATATTTGGCCTTTTGCTTTTCAGCAAGCGGCTCAACTTGTCGGCAGTTCTGGAGGTCGTGGCCCTTGGTGCGGTGGATCTTGCAGTACTGCTTGTCAGAGCCCCCTGGCTTGTCGGCAGCCGCCAAGGCCCGGCAAGCGGCGCACCCGAAATGTCCTTACCGGGGTCCTCTGCCTTGGCCTTCTTGGCGGCGCTGGTGTCGCCGGATCCCTCGATGGCAAGCACGGTCTTGTCCTTGCGTTTCCTATTGTGACACCGGCCCTTCTTTGTCGGGGCGGCGGTGTCTTCGTCGATAGAGTCGGTTTTCGCACCGGCGTCTTCGCTGGGGTACTTCCTTCCCTCTTCAGCCCGGGCGCATCTATTGGCCAGAACGTAAAGTTCGGCCACGTCCTTGACCTTGTTCATTGCCAGCTCTTCACGCATCTTGCGGTTACACACATTCTGATGGAATGCGCTGATCGCGGCGGTAGGATGAACATCAGGGATGTTGTATTGCACTCGGCTGAACCTCTGTATGTACTTGCGCAGGTTTTCACCTTCCTTCTGGGGAATGATATGCAAATCACTCGCCTGGCCATGAGCCTAGTGGCCTCCAGTGAAGGCACCAACGAACTCATGGCACAGATCTGACCAAGAAGAAATGGAATCCGCCGGCAAGTGCATCAACCAAGACATGACATTGGGTTTCAGGGCCAATGGGAAGTAATTGGCAAGCACCTTGCCGTCACGAGCTCCAGCGGCTCGCATCGCGATGGTGTAGATGCTGAGGAACTCTGACGGGTGGGTCTTGCTATTGTACTTCTCGCTGACGTCGGGCTTGAACGTGCGGTGGGACGGCCACTGGAACTGCCACAGCTCACGGGTAAAGGCTGGGCAACCCACCTCGTAAGGTAGGGCGTCGGAGCCTCCCAGTGCTGGGTGGTCCATAGCGGGCCCCGCCCGCCTGTCTGACTGGTGGCGCGTATCGCGCCGGCGCTGGATGGTGGTTCGAGCGTCTTCATGGGCTCGCTCCCGAAGAACCTGGCGTTGGTCGCGGTGGGTCCGTGGGTCGGACGACGCTATGGAAATGTCATCGCAAGCGTCATCACAACGGACCGACATCCGCGGTGGCTGGCGTGGAGGAGGAGAGTGCACCGTGGCCACGGTGCCTCCGGCCCCTCCACCGCCGGCATGCAGTGGCTTGATGGAGCACTGGCCTGAGGGCCCCACCGGCCGTGGCTCGTCTTTGTTGGCGACGCCGACGAGGCTCCAGATAGTGGCTCTCCACTCGTCGAGCTTCTCCGCAGCGGGAGGGAAGTTGAGGAGCAGCTGCGCACGCGCCAAGGCTTCTGCTGGCGTGGGTGGCAGCGAAAGTTGCATGGACCGTGGTGCGCTTCGACTTCTAACCACGTTAGAAGGAGCTTTGTCACGGCCCAACGGCTGTGCGCCATCTTCGCCAGCACTTCAGCGGGCATGATGGCCTCCTTCGTCCCGCGGATGACACACATGACTCTTCCCATGGCGGCGTCCAGGGTCACCGGTGTGGTGACGCTGCTCGTCGCGCACAACCTGAGAAGAGCGCGCTATGGGTGCTGGAGTGGGCGTCTTGGAGATTGCCACGCCGCCCGCGGGTGGTACGGCGACGCCCCCGGAGGGTCCC
>NC_041390.1:96798053-96813969 GCF_002162155.2 Triticum dicoccoides
GTCTCTGGATTTCGCGGCGTATGGCCCGTTGCCTTGCGCACGAACGACGCCGCTCGCCAGACTCTGACTACCGGAGCGATGTTGGTGCTCGCGCTTCGCACCTCGGGTTCTGTCCGCGACCGGCCTGCTGCTCGCCCGCACTGGTACGGGCCGTCCGGCTCCCGACGAACCGGCCGCCATGGCCTTCTTCTTCTTGGGAGCCATGACGATCAAAAACTGCTAGGCTGACTGCCAGACTAGATTTTCACAACCGCGCCCCCTACCTGGTGCGCAGAGATGTCGATGGGAACGATACCTATGGGGTCACTGGGATCCCTTCTACGGTAGGCGGGCGTGGGGTTGTGAGAAGAGCGGGTCTGACAGGGAGCACACGGATCGTTTACCCAGGTTCGGGCCACGAAGATGTGTAATACCCTAGTTCTGCTTTGGTGGATGTATTTGAGTGTTCTTGTGTTCTTGAGCTAGCTGCGGGGTGCAACTTGCCCAAAAGAGCCGAATCCCCCTCCTGGTCGCCTCGGGCCTCCTTTTATAGTCAAAAAGGGGTCGCCACATGATACGTCCATTTTGCATCATGCTTTTATATCAATATTTATCGCATTATGGAGTGTTATTTCACTTTATGTCAGAATACTTATGTCTATTCTCTCTTATTTTACAAGGTTTACATAAGGAGGCAGAATGCCGGCAGTTGGAATTCTGGGCTGGAAAAGGGGAAAATATTAGAGACCTATTCTGCGCAACTCCAAAAGTCCTAAAACTCCACGGAACGTCTTAAAATAAATAAAGAAAAATCCTCGCCAAAGATGAAGGCCAGGGGGCCCACACCCTGCTCACGAGGGTGCCCCCCCCCTAGGGCGCGCCCCCTACCTCGTGGGCCCCCTGGTGGCTCTTCGACGCCCATCTTCTCCTATATGAAGTCTTTCGATGAGAAAAAAATAAGAAGGAACTTTTCGGGACGAGACTTCGCCGCCACGAGGCGAAACCTTGGCGGATCCAATCTAGAGCTCCGCTAGAGCTGTTCTGCCAGGGAAACTTCCCTCCGGGAGGGGGAAATCATCACCATCGTCATCACCAACGCTCCTCTCATCGGGAGAGGGCAATCTCCATCAACATCTTCACCAGCACCATCTCATCTCCAAACCCTAGTTCATCTCTTGTATCTAATTCTTGTCTCAAAGTCTGGAATTGGCGCTAGTAGGTTGCTAGTAGTGTTGATTACTCCTTGTAGTTGATGCTAGTTGGTTTATTTGGTGGAAGATCATATGTTCAGATCCTATATGCATATTATTACCCCTCTGATTATGAACATGAATATGCTTTGTGAGTAATTACGTTCGTTCCTGAGGACAAGGGAGAAGTCTTGCTATTAGTAGTCATGTGAATTTGGTATTCATTTGATATTTTGATAAGATGTATGTTGTCTAGCCTCTAGTGGTGTTCTGTGAACGTCGACTACATAACACTTCACCATTATTTGGGCCTAGAGGAAGGCATTGGGAAGTAATAAGTAGATGATGGGTTGCTAGAGTGACAGAAGCTTAAACCCTAGTTTATGCGTTGCTTCGTAAGGGGCTGATTTGGATCCACATGTTTCATGCTATGGTTAGGTTTACCTTAATACTTTTGTCGTAGTTGCGGATGCTTGCAATAGAGGTTAATCATAAGTGGGATGCTTGTTCAACTAAGAACAACACCCAAGCACCGGTCCACCCACATATCAAATTATCAAAGTATCGAACATGAATCATATGAACGTGATGAAAACTAGCTTGACGATATTCCCATGTGTCCTCGGGAGCGCTTTTCCTATTATAAGAGTTTGTTTCGGCTTGTCCTTTGCTACAAAAGGATTGGGCCACCTTGCTGCACTTTATTTACTTTTGTTACTTGTTGCTCGTTACAATTTATCTTATCACAAAACTATCTGTTACCACTTATTTTAGTACTTGCAGAGAATACCTTGCTGAAAACCGCTTATCATTTCCTTCTACTCCTCGTTGGGTTCGACACTCTTACTTATCGAAAGCACTACGATAGATCCCCTATACTTGTGGGTTATCAAGACTCTTTTTTGGCGCCGTTGCCGGGGAGTGTAGCGCCTTTGGTAGGTGGAATTTGGTAAGGAAAAATTTATATAGTGTGCTGAAATTTACTGTCACTTGTTACTATGGAAAGTAATTCTCTAAGGGGCTTGTTCGGGGTATCTTCACCCCGTCCAGTAGAGCAAAGAGTTGCTCCTCAACCTACTGAACCTATTGAAAATGAAACTCCTTTTGAATTTCCTTCGGGTATGATGGAAAAACTGCCGGCTAACCCTTTTACAGGAGATGGAACAAAGCATCCTGATGAGCACTTAATATATGCGGATAAAGTTTGTGGATTATTTAAGCTTGCAGGTATACCCGATGATGTTGCTAAGAAGAAGGTCTTCCCTTTATCTTTGAAGGGAGACGCATTGATATGGTATAGGCTATGTGATGATATGAGATCATGGGACTATAAAAGATTGAAGTTGGAATTTCATCAAAAGTATTACCCTATGCATCTTGTTCATCGTGATCGCAATTATATATATAATTTCTAGCCTCGCGAAGGAGAAAGCATCGCTCAAGCTTGGGGGAGGCTTAAATCAATGTTATATTCATGCCCCAATCATGAGCTCTCAAGAGAAATGATTATTCAAAATTTATATGCTCGGCTTTCTGAAAACAATCGCATCATGCTCGATACTTCTTGTGCTGGCTCTTTTATGATGAAGACCATTGAATTCAGATGGAATTTATTGGATAGAATTAAACGCAACTCTAAAGATTGGGACCTCGACGAAGGTAAGGAGTCAGGATGACACCTAAGTTTGATTGTGTTAAATCTTTTATGGACACCGATATTTTCCGTAAGTTTAGCACTAAATATGGACTTGACTCTGACATAGTAGCTTCTTTCTGTGAATCTTTTGCTACTTATGTTGATCTCCCTAAGGAGAAGTGGTTTAAATATCATCCTCCCATAGAAGTAAAAGTAGCTGCACCTATTAAAGTTGAAGAAAAGACTGTCACTTATAATGATCCTATTGTTCCTACTTCTTATGTTGAGAAATCACCTTTCCCTGTTAGAATAAAGGATTATGCTAAAGCTTCAACCGTTGTTCGTAAAAGCAATATTAGAACTTATACACCTCCTGATCAAGTCAAAGTAGAACCTAATATTGCTATTGTTAAAGATCTCTTGTCTGATAATATTGATGGGCATGTTATTCAGCTCGAAGGTGAAACTGCTAGAATTGCTAAACCTTGTGATAAAGATAAACATAGACCTGTGGTAGGCATGCTTGTTATTTTTGTTAAAATAGGAGATCATTGTTATCATGGCTTATGTGATATGGGTGCAAGTGCTAGTCTTATACCACATACTTTATACGAAGAAATTAAGAATGAAATTGCACCTGCTGAGTTAGAAGGTATTGATGTCACAATTAAACTTGTCAATAGAGATACTATTTCACCAATTGGAATTGTTAGAGATGTTGAAGTCTTGTGTGGGAAAACTAAATATCCTGCTGATTTTCTTGTTCTTACTTCTCCGCAAGATAGCTTTTGACCCATTATATTTGGTAGACCCTTAAATACTGTCAATGCTACCATAGATTGCACAAAGAATGTTGTTACTGTTGGCTTGGATGATATGGTTCATGCGTTTAATTTCTCTAAATTTAGTAAACAACATCGTGAGGAAGAATTACCTAGTAAGGATGAAATTATTGGTCTTGCTTCTATTGCCGTACCTCCTAGTGATCCTTTAGAACATTATTTGATAGACCATGAAAATGATATGTTCATGAATGAAAGAAGGGAAATAGATAAAGTATTCTTTAAACATGAACCTATGCTGCAACATAATTTGCCTATTGAAATTTTAGGGGATCCTCCTCCACCCAAGGGTGATCCCGTGTTTGAGATTAAACCTTTGCCTGATAATCTTAAATATGCTTATCTTGAAGAAAAGAAGATATATCCTATTATTATTAGTGCTAACCTTTCAGAGCATGAAGAAGAAAGATTATTGAAAACTCTGAAGAAGCATCGTGCTGCTATTGGATATACTCTTGATGATCTTAAGGGCATTAGTCCCACTCTATGTCAACATAAAATAAATTTGGAAGCAGATGCCAAACCAGTTCGTGATCCTCAACGACGTCTGAATCCTAAAATGAAAGAAGTGGTAAGAAAAGAAATACTAAAGCTTCTGGAGGCAGGTATAATCTATCCCGTTGCTGATAGTGAGTGGGTAAGTCCTGTCCATTGTGTCCCTAAGAAGGGAGGTATTACTGTTGTTCATAATGATAAAGATGAATTGATTCCACAAAGAATTATCACATGTTATAGGATGGTAATTGATTTCCGCAAATTAAATAAAGATACTAAGAAAGATCATTACCCCTTACCTTTTATTGATCAAATGCTAGAAAGATTATGCAAACATACACACTATTGCTTTCTAGATGGTTATTCTGGTTTCTCTCAAATACCTGTGTCGGCTAGAGATCAATCAAAGACTACTTTTACATGCCCTTTTGGTACTTTTGCTTATAGACGTATGCCTTTTGGTTTATGTAATGCACCTGCTACCATTCAAAGATGCATGATGGCTATATTCTCTGACTTTTGTGAAAAGATTTGTGAGGTTTTCATGGATGACTTTTCCATCATGGTTCCTCTTTTGATGACTGCTTGAGCAATCTTGATCGAGTTTTGCAGAGATGTGAAGAAACTAATCTTGTCTTGAATTGGGAAAAGTGCCACTTTATGGTTAATGAAGGTATTGTCTTGGGGCACAAAGTTTCTAAAAGAGGTATTGAAGTTGATAAAGCCAAGGTTGATGCTATTGAAAAGATGCCATGTCCCAAGGACATCAAAGGTATAAGAAGTTTCCTTGGTCACGCCGGATTTTACAGGAGGTTCATTAAGGACTTATCAAAAATTTCTCGGCCTCTAACTAATTTATTGCAAAAAGATATACCATTTGTCTTTGATGATAATTGTGTAGAAGCATTTGAAATACTTAAGAAAGCATTAGTCACTGCACCTGTTGTTCAGCCACCTGATTGGAACCTACCCTTTGAAATTATGTGTGATGCTAGTGATTATGCTGTAGGTGCTGTTCTAGGGCAAAGAGTTGATAAGAAATTAAATGTTATTCATTATGCTAGTAAGACTCTAGACAATGCTTAAAGAAATTATGCTACTACTGAAAAAGAGCTTTTAGCAGTTGTATTTGCTTGTGATAAGTTCAGATATTATATTGTTGATTCTAAAGTAACTATTTAAACTGATCATGCTGCTATTAAATACCTTATGGAAAAGAAATATGCTAAACCTAGACTTATTAGATGGGTTCTCTTGCTACAAGAATTTGATTTGCATATTGTTGATAGAAAGGGAGCTGAGAACCCCGTTGCAGACAACTTGTCTAGGCTAGAAAATATTCTTGATGACCCACTACCTATTAATGATAGCTTTCCTGATGAACAATTTAATGTTATAAGTACTTCTCGTAGTACTCCATGGTATGCTGATTATGCTAATTATATTGTTGCTAAGTTTATACCACCTAGCTTCACATACCAGCAAAAGAAAAAGTTTTTCTATGATTTAAGACATTACTTTTGGGATGACCCACATCTTTATAAGGAAGGAGTAGATGGTGTTATTAGACATTGTGTACCTGAGCATGAACAGGAACAGATCCTACGCAAGTGTCATTCCGAGTCTTATGGAGGACACCACGCTGGAGATAGAACTGCACATAAGGTATTGCAATCTGGTTTTTATTGGCCTACTCTCTTCAAGGATGCCCGTAAGTTTGTCTTGTCTTGTGATGAATGTCAAAGAATTGGTAATATTAGTAGACGTCAAGAAATGCCTATGAATTATTCTCTTGTTATTGAACCGTTTGATGTTTGGGGCTTTGATTATATGGGACCTTTTCCTGCCTCTAATGGATACACACATACTCCCTCCTTCCATCTATATAGGGCCTAATGCGTTTTTCAAGACCGCCTTTGACTATTGATAAAATTAATACTACATGACATGCATAATGTGAAAATTATATCATTGAAAGATCCTTTCACATACGAATTTGATGATGTGCTTTGTGTAAGTTGCATGTCATATATTATTGCTCTAACATTTGGTCAAAGTTAGCCTCGAAAAACGCATTAGGCCCTATATAGATGGAAGGAGGGAGTATTTTAGTTGCTATTGATTACATTACTAAGTGGGTAGAAGCTATTCCAACTAGTAGTGCTGATCATAACACTTCTATTAAAATGCTTAAGGAAGTTACTTTCCCGAGGTTTGGAGTCCCTAGATATTTAATGACTGATGGTGGTTCACACTTTATTCATGGTGCTTTCCATAAATGCTTGCTAAATATGATGTTAATCATAGAATTGCATCTCCTTATCACCCTCGGTCTAGTGGTCAAGTAGAGTTGAGCAATAGAGAGCTCAAATTAATTTTGCAAAAGACTGTTAATAGGTCTAGAAAGAATTGGTCCAAAAAACTTGATGATGCATTATGGGCTTATAGAACTGCATACAAAAATCCTATGGGTATGTCTCCGTATAAAATGGTCTATGGAAAAGCATGTCACTTACCTCTCGAACTAGAACATAAGGCGTATTGGGCTATTAAAGAGCTCAACTATGATTTTAAACTTGCCGGTGAGAAGAGGTTATTTGATATTAGCTCACTTGATTAATGGAGAACCCAAGCTTATGAAAATGCCAAGTTGTTTAAAGAAAAAGTTAAAAGATGGCATGACAAAAGGATACAAAAGCGGTGAGTTTAATGTAGGTAATTATGTATTGCTATACAACTCTCGTTTAAGATTTTTTGCAGGAAAACTTCTCTCTAAATGGGAAGGCCCCTATGTTATCGAAGAGGTCTATTGTTCCGGTGCCATAAAAATCAACAACTTCGAAGGCACAAATCCGAAGGTAGTAAACGGTCAAAGAATTAAACATTATATCTCAGGTAACCCCATAAATGTTGAAACCAATATTATTGAAACCGTAACCCCGGAGGAATACATAAGAGACACTTTCCGGAACATTTCAGACTTTGAAAAGGAATAGGTACGTGGTACGGTAAGTAAACCGACTCCAAAACAATTTTAAGGCAATATTTCTCCGTTTTGGAATATTTAGAAAAAATAGAAAAATAAGTAGCAGTCCGGGAAGGACACGAGGGCCCCACGAGGGTGGTGGGAGCGCCCCTACCTCGTGAGCACCTCATGTGCCTTCCGGACTCCGTTTTCTTGCACGTTACGTATTTTGGTCGGTAAAAATTCATTTTATAATCTCCCGAAGGTTTTGACTCCTGTATCATGCAAATATCCTCTGTTTTCGTTTCGAGCTGTCCCGTTGCAGATTAAATCAACATGTCTTCCCAGGATTCGGAAGGAGAAAGCTATGTGGATGGTTACTTAGCAAATCCAAAGGTCTATGGAGATGTGGAACACGATGGATGGACCATGGAGGAAGAAGAGGACTATGAACCCAAGGGGAAGGAGGAGACGAGCTCAGATAAAGATAAAGCACAATTACCTCAACCTGGGGACATGCACGTGGAGTTCAAAAAGTCTAGTCTCCCTGATAGGGTAAAGAAACCCAAGTAGTTTATCCCTTTTCGTCTCTTGCAGGAAAATAAGTAGGACCTATGCAAAAAGATATTAACCCTGGGGTGGGAGATTGATGACCCGAGGGATCAAAATGCCGTCCTCAAGCGCAAATTAAGGGAGAGGCCTAAGCCATCAACTAAGCCAACATCACCACCACCTTCTTCACTGACAAAGGAGACATAATCACATGGGTATGGGCACTCCCCTTGGCAACTGCCAAGCTTGGGGGAGGTGCCCCGGTATCATATCACAATCACAACTCCTATCTTTACCGTTTTTCTTAGTTCGATCCTATTAGTAGTATCTTGATCTAGTAGAATAAAGTTTATGACATGATCTAGTTTTGAGTTTTGCTTTATGATCTCTCTATGTAATCGAGTCCTTGAGCTATATATAATAAAGATTAGTGTTGAGTCAAGGGCTTGAGTATTTAGCCATGATCTTGGGTGAATAAAAGAAAAGAGAAAAGAATAAAAAGAAACAAAAAGTTCATATTGATCTTATTGAGAGTAATGACTTCACATAGAAAGAGTATGATGATTAAAAGTTGTTGGGAGCTGGCAAACATAGCTTTGGTCATTGTTGCAATTAATAGGAAGTAATAAGGAAATAGAGGTTTTCACATATAGATATATTATCATTGACATCTTTTATGATTGGGAGCACTCATTAAAATATGACATGCTAAAGAGTTGATGTTGGACAAGGAAGACAACGTAATGAGTTATGTCTTTCTTATATCTGAGATAAAGTATGTTGTCATGGATCCTCTAACTTGTTGAGCTTGCCTTTCCCCCTCATGCTAGCCAAATTCTCAGCACCAAGTAGAAATACTACTTGTGCTTGCAAATACCCTTAAACTAGTTTTGCCATGAGAGTCCACCATATCTACCTATGGATTGTGTAAGATCCTTCAAGTAAGTTGTCATCGGTGCAAAGCAATAAAAATTGCTCTAAATATGTATGATTGATTGGTGTGGGAGAAATAAGCTTTGTACAATCTTGTGATGTGGAAGTAATAAAAGCGACGGACTGCATAATAAAGGTTCATATCACAAGGGGCAATATAAAGTGACGTTCTTTCGCATTGAGATTTTATGCATCCAACCATAAAAGCGCATGGCAACCTCTGCTTCCCTCTGCGAAGGGCCTATCCTTTATTATTATCTTCTACCTTATGCAAGAGTCATGGTGATCTTCACCTTTTCTTTTTCATTTTATCCTTTGGCAAGCTCAGCATGTTGGAAAGAACATGATATATATATATATATATATCTAATTGGATGTAGGGGAGCATGAACCATTATTGTTGACATTACCCTTGAGGTAAAAGGTTGTGGGGCAAAACTATAAGCCCCTATCTTTCTCTATGTCCGATTAAAACTCCGTAACCACAAGTATTGCGTGAGTGTTAGCAATTATGGAGGACTAAATGATAGTTGAGTATGTGGACTTGCTTTTTAGCTCTGACATAGACTCTTTCCAATGTTATGATAAATTGCAATTGCTTCAATGACGGAGATTATAGTTTGTCAGAGCCCAATAAGGTTTATGATTTATACTTTTGCATTGTGAATAGATCATCACTTGAACATAAGTAATCATATGACAAAAGCTATATATGTTGCTGCTATGAGAATAATCATGATGCCTTCATGTCCGTATTTTATTTTTATCGACGCCTCTACCTCTAAACATGAGGACATATTTATTGTTATCGGCTTTTCGCTTGAGGACAAGCGAGGTCTAAGCTTGGGGGAGTTGATACGTCCATTTTGCATCATGCTTTTATATCGATATTTATCGCATTATGGACTGTTATTTCACTTTATGTCACAATACTTATGGCTATTCTCTCTTATTTTACAAGGTTTACATAAGGAGGGAGAATGCCGGCAGCTGGAATTCTGGGCTGGAAAAGGGGCAAATATTAGAGACCTATTCTGCGCAACTCCAAAAGTCCTGAAACTCCACGGAACGTCTTAAAATAAATAAAGAAAAATCCTCGCCAAAGATGAAGGCCAGGGGGCCCACACCCTGCTCACGAGGGTGGGGGCCGCGCCCCCCCTAGGGCGCGCCCCCTACCTCGTGGGCCCCCTGGTGGCTCTCCGACGCCCATCTTCTCCTATATGAAGTCTTTCGATGAGAAAAAAATAAGAAGGAACTTTTCGGGACGAGACTCCGCCGCCATGAGGCGGAACCTTGGCGGATCCAATCTAGAGCTCCGGCAGAGCTGTTCTGCCGGGGAAACTTCCCTCGGGAGGGGGAAATCATCTCCATCTGCATCACCAACGCTCCTCTCATCGGGAAAGGGCAATTACCATCAACATCTTCACCAGCACCATCTCATCTGCAAACCCTAGTTCATGTCTTGTATCCAATTCTTGTCTCAAAGTCCAGAATTGGCGCTAGTAGGTTGCTAGTAGTGTTGATTACTCCTTGTAGTTGATGCTAGTTGGTTTATTTGGTGGAAGATCATATGTTCAGATCATATATGCATATTATTACCCCTCTGATTATGAACATGAATATGCTTTGTGAGTAATTACGTTCATTCCTGAGGACAAGGGAGAAGTCTTGCTATTAGTAGTCATGTGAATTTGGTATTCGTTTGATATTTTGATAAGATGTATGTTGTCTAGCCTCTAGTGCTGTTATGTGAACGTCGACTACATAACACTTCACCATTATTTGGGCCTAGAGGAAGGCATTGGGAAGTAATAAGTAGATGATGGGTTGCTAGAGTGACATAAGCTTAAACCCTAGTTTATGCGT
The DNA here is from genome assembly GCF_002162155.2 of Triticum dicoccoides. NCBI lineage: Eukaryota > Viridiplantae > Streptophyta > Magnoliopsida > Poales > Poaceae > Triticum > Triticum dicoccoides. Next base: position 96,808,512 of record NC_041390.1, read on the forward strand.
TGCTTCGTAAGGGGCTGATTTGGATCCACATGTTTCATGCTATGGTTAGGTTTACCTTAATACTTTTGTTGTAGTTGCGGATGCTTGCAATAGAGGTTAATCATAAGTGGGATGCTTGTTCAAGTAAGAGCAGCACCCAAGCACCGGTCCACCCACATATCAAATTATCAAAGTACCGAACGCGAATCATATGAACATGATGAAAACTAGCTTGACGATATTCCCATGTGTCCTCGGGAGCGCTTTTCCTGTTATAAGAGTTTGTTCCGTCTTGTCAATTGCTAAAAAAGGATTGGGCCACCTTGCTGCACTTTACTTACTTTTGTTACTTGTTGCTCGTTACAATTTATCTTATCAAAAAACTATCTGTTACCACTTATTTCAGTACTTGCAGAGAATACCTTGCTGAAAACCGCTTATCATTTCCGTCTGCTCCTCATTGGGTTCGACACTCTTACTTATCGAAAGGACTACGATAGATCCCCTATACTTGTGGGTCATCACCACAGCGGCACACAGGAGGTGGGAAGGTCTACAGTCGATGAGCCTATCCTCTGGGACTGTCGGACAAACGCATTTAATGCGCTGCTGACGTGCCCCTCTTGCTTTATCGGGGATACCAGGGAAGCACGTCCCAGCTGTCGCCGCCTCGCTTGGCCTTGACATGCGTCCGAGCTGACGGGGCGTCATGGCACCACGTTGGCTGGCTGCTGGGCTGGCGCGGTGGTGGAGCCTTCAGAAAGACTTGCATGCCACCACGCATGAGCTTGCTGGGTTGGTGTAGAGGCCGCACATGGCCACGCAGGCGCCTGCTCAACTGGTTGAGCTGGCAGCTGCATGGGGACGATGATGGAGTCTTGGCTGGCGCAGGCCTGGCAATGGCCCTACTGATGCCCTCGGCAAGGGTCTTGCCGTGGCGTTGCTATCATCCCTGGCAAGAGTCTTGTCGGGGGTCTTGTGTATTTCCTCGGCTAGGATCCTGCCGAGGGTCGCCGTCTTCTGGTCCTCATCTAAACTCATATGTTTATGATCTTGACGAAGATTTGCATGCCACCACAGAGGTGCCTCCCGAGCCTTGGCTCCAATGTAGTTGATTGGGTCAGAGCCTGTGGGCTCAAGGGTGGCTTGCTCTGTTGGTGTTGGGCAAGTTGCCCCGGCAAGGCTCTTGCCGGGGCTGCGGGGGGCCGCCTCGGCAAGGATCTTGCCGAGGGAGTCCACCTCGCCCTCTTGCCCTCCTACGCTTCTGGTCTTGCCCTCCTCTGCCCTGCTAAGTGTGGCCGCGGCGCGTGGCTCTGACTGCCTGTGCACAAGTAAAGGGGTCAAAAGGAGAGCCCCTACTTATATATATATATAAACACACATAAACACTATTCTAATCACGGGATCAGAATAATATTCTGATCACAACCTGAAGTGCCTAAGTAACGCGCCTGAACTTCCCTCTGTACGAACTCGACCTTCGGGCTATCTTCGCAACTGTGGCTTCCCCCGCGAATTATTCTTGTTAGCATGTTCTATATGATGTTAGTGTAATCTAGAAACATTTTTAAGCAACTAAATACCGATTTTAAATAGGAATCTCGCTCATTGGCGGATTTTGCTCCCAGGTCGTGATGAAGTTGCGTTTTTTGCAATTTTACTGCCTGAGTTGTTCGACCTCAACTTCTCGCAGTGCTAGGTTGAACTTCCGCCAACATTACCCAAATGGGGTTTGCGATTCACTGTTGAAAAGCTATGGACACCAGTATCATGACCCAAATAAAAATTTTGGCAAAATGTAAGCGGTTTAAGAGCAGTTTTGAAAACCGTTTTTCTTGATACAAAAAAGTGAATCATATTTTCGGTCGCATTTCTAAACCGTTTATTGGAACGAGGCAAATAATATGGCGTTGGAAAGCTGCTGCAAAACCGCTCCTTCCACATGTTGAAAGTTTTCTCTAATTCCATACGGTTAAAGAGTAATTTGGAAAATCGTAAAATTTCGCAAACCGAATAGCCGAGTTCGTATTTTGATGTCATTTCTAAATGGCTAATCCAATTGAGGCAAATGATATGGCGTTGGAAAGCTTATGAAAATGCGCTACTTTTTCATGTAGAAAGTTTTTTTCTAATTTTGAACGGTTTAATAGTAATTTAGAAAACGATACAAGTTCCACTGAGTTCGTATTTTCGATCTATTTTTTAACCATACGTCCGAATGCAGCAAATGATACGGCGTTGGAAAGCTTGAAGAAATGCGAAACTTTTTGGTATATATTGTTTCTCCCAATTCCTTATTATTTTAAGTTAATTTTAAAATGGCTAAAAACGTATTTTTGTCGTAATTTCTAGAAACTTTATCGGAATGGGGCAAATAATATACCGTTGAAAAGCTAAGGAAAATGCGGAACTTTTTTATGTTGATGGTTTTCTGTGATTCCTAACCATTTTCAAGTAATTTCGAAAATGGCAAGATCATTCATTCTGCTTTTATCGCGAAACAAATTCTTCAAAAATGCACCACGTAAAGAACCTGAACTTCTTGGCATGTCTACTTGAACTTCACTCTGTTTTTCACGTGCTTTTTTTGCTCGTATATCTCCATCCACTCACCGAAATTGAGCAAGTGATATACCGATGGAAAGCTGCCGTAAACACGCAACTTTCCCATGTTGATTATTTTTTCATACTCACAACGACTTTAAAGTTTTTCATCCGAAATTCATTCAGCATAGTAGTTGAACTTCATGCTGTTTTTACGTTGAACTTCTGTGACGTATTTTTATTTGTAATTTTCTCATCCATTCGTCAGTGTTACACAAATGATATTCCTTCTGTATAAACCTCTCTCACAATAATTTTTTTAACATTCTCCGACCGAGGACTTGAACTTACACAAATGATATTCCTGCCATTTTGAAGTAAATTAGAAAATGGCGAGATCATGATTTCTGCGTTCATCACGAACGGAAATGCACTGTGTGAAGTAGTTGAACTTCTCGGGCATGTCTGTTTGAACTTCACTCTGTTTTTGATGTGTTGTTTTTACCCGTAACTCCCAAACCACTGTTGAAAACTGTTGAAAACTCGCAACTTTCCTGTGTTGATCAATTTTTTATACTTGTGATGGTTCAAAAGAATTTTTTGAACACACAAAAACGTGTTTTAAACAGTATACATAAAACTTTTAAACCATTCATCGGAATATAGCATATAATATATCATTAGAAAGCTTATGAATAGGAGCATCTTTTTATGTAGACAGGCGTTACAAATTCGTTGTCGTTTGAGAGCAGTTTTAAAAATAGCTAAAACAACATTGTTTTCGCCTATTTTCTACATGTAATTGAAGGCGGGATGTCTCGCACTAGAGTTCTTAAACTTCACTTGGAGGATTACGTGAACTTCTTGCAACAAACGTTTTAGGCTTTTAGTTTTACATTCTTTTATTCTCACCTAAAACTCATTATGTGTAGTAGTTGAACTTCCCGTTGTTTCCCCCTTAAACTTCTGTCTCGTATTTTTGTTCAATCTCTCTCACAAGAATTTTTGAACTTTCTCGGGTCGAGCACTTGAACTTCTAGCAACAAAACTTTTAGCCTTCGCTTTTTCATTCTTTTTTCATACAAAATGCACATAGTGTAGTACTTGAACTTCTTGCAGTTATCAATCCGAACTTCTCTCGATTAAATGAAAATATCTGAGTTTTTTATAGACATCGAACCGCTCTACCTTTTTTATTTTGAACTTCATTGTGTATTTTTAGAAATGTGAAAATTGGAGGTTTTTTAGAAACATCAAACTTCTTCGTTATTTGGAATTGAACTTATTGGTTTTATTCTTTAGTAACTAGAAAAATCTAATTTTTCAAATAAATATCAAACTTTTCCGCGTTTTCCAATTGAACTTCTTGGTTTTATTCTCTAGTAAATAGACAACCCGAGTCTTTTTACATACATTTAACTACTCCGTTTTTTGGAATTGAACTTCTTGATTTTAATCTTTAGTATTGGGGAAAAAATGCCCAAAATGACATTGTTTTTTGTTTTTGTTTTTTGAGCTTATAAATCCTGGGGTTTAATATACTTTGAACTTCTCGGTTATTTTAATTTGAACTTCACATATTTTATTTTTTGAGTAAAGAATGGTGTATGATTTTAAAATAAACATCGAAATTGTCTTTTTTCTTTTTTTGAACTTCATTGTTTAATCTTTAGTATCGGGGGAAATCCCAGTTTTCAAAAAATGGGGATAATCTTTTTAAACTTTTTAGTTGTTCCCTTATTTTAATTCAAACTAATTAGTTTGATTCTTTTGTAACGAGAATGTGAGGTTTTTACAAACTTTGAAGTTCTCAGTTATTTTAATTTAAACTTCATAGTTTTATTCTTTAGTAACGAGGAAAATCGAGTTTTTTGAACTTCCTTGTTTTAAAATTTTGAACTTCTTGGTTTTATTTTTAATAAGGTGAAAAATCTGAATTTTTTATAGACATCGAAGTTCACCATTTTTTAAACTTGAACTCCTTAGTCTATTGGTTAGTAACGGGGAAAAAGTTTTTTTTATATAGACAATGAAACCGCACTGTTATTTTAATTTGAACTTCTAATTTTTATATAATGGGGGAAATATGTTTTTACAAAATCTTTTGAAATGCTCCTCTTTTTTAATTTGGACTTCTCTGATTTTTTTACAGAAGGGGAAAATCCGTTGTAACGATTTTTGAAGTACCTTTTTTCATTTGAATTCTTGTTCAAATTTTTGACCTTCCAAATTTGTCTTTTAGATATTAAAAACTTCATTTTTTAACATCGACCTACTTGTGTTTAGCACAGTCACAAGTTTTATTTCTCTTAGTAATACAAAATTCCTAGTTTGGGAATAAAAATCCTAGTTTTTTATTAAATATCGAGCCGTTTCGTTTTTTAGATTTGATACTTCTAGGGATTTTTGAGCGGAGAATATCCATTTTTAATAAATTTGTGTTGAGATGCTTTTTTTAGTTAGACCTTCCTCGGATTGTAATGAACGTTGCACTTCTTCTGTTTTCTTTAATTTGAACCTCTAGGTTTTTTCTAGAAACAACGAAAATCCAGTTTTTTTATAAATTTTGTAACTCCTCTGGTTTTTTAATTCAAATTTCTTGGTTTTTTATTTATTAATGGTGAGCAATCCTAGTGATGTAATAAACATCTAACTGTCTTCTTATTTAAATTTGAACTTCTAGGTTTTTTTAGAAACGAGGAAAGTCTATTATCTTTTTTGAACGATAATCTATACATACAAAAATCCCAAAAAGATAAGTTGCGACAAATGAAAACGAACACATAAATTTTATCGCATAGACAAAATACATTCTCACATGAACATATAATCGATTCATGGTTCCCATATTTTCAGTGCCATTTCTTTCTTGTACACTTCCAGAACTTTTTGTTGGTGGAATACAATAATTAGCGCCATAATATATCCCCTTGAA
>NC_041390.1:96814577-96831709 GCF_002162155.2 Triticum dicoccoides
ACTTCATCCATGTTTCATGTTTTTGTGCTCTCTGTTCTTCGTCACACAACACCAAAAATGCTTTTCACTAAATGTAGGATTCAGTAAAGACCTAGCGTTGTTTCCTGAACATACTTCACTAAAAAATTCAATATATGAAGTTACAAACATCCTTTTTTGTTTGCTAAAATCCGTAGTTGGCAGTTAGGCAGGTCAAACAACACTTTCTGTCATTGAAGAAGGTCGAGGCGACCTCCCGAGAAGTTCAACTAAAACAAAGATTGCAATGGCAGACCATGGCCATGGGAATTTGTTTTGGATGAGGCGGCAGGCTAGGGCGAGCTCGGTGGCCGGGAACACAGTGGCCAATGCATCAGGGGTATATGGGCTTTAAGGCCATCCAACTTTTTTGGTCAATGCATCAGGGATGCCCTGCGCGTGCATCTCCTCAATACTGTACTGCTACCAGTTGTCTCCCGAAGATGCACACACATATATGGTGGCCCTCTTTGTCTTGTACTACTACGAAAATTGAGATTGCTGCTGCTACTACAATGGAACTATATCACCACTGATGTGTTATTTTTGAGTCGGCATGGAGGCTTGCCATCAACCCAATCATCGAATGCATATGGTAATTAAGGGCGATTGACATGCAAAGCAGTACAAGAGCATTTGATACTACATACTGTGATTTAGAGAATGCTATGACTATTGATGGTTGGAACAGTACTGTCTCCGAGTGAATAATAATAATATTAGTAACCAGTTTAGTCTGCAGCATCACCGTGGATGCAGGCATCCCACCTGCATCTCAACAAACACCACACAACGACCAAAGCATGGAACACGCACGTGTGGCCGAAGACATGGGGTGTGCTCCCGTCCCCGCTAAGTTCGCCAGCCGCTGCTCGGTCCCAAGCTCTCCCCCACTCCATCTCCATCCATGCAGTGAGTGCACGCGATGACATTAGCCGGCACCATCACGAGGTGGCAAACAGTGGCATGGCTGCCGTTGAGTAGTAGGAGAGGCCGTTGTGCGGTCCGACCATGGGAGCGACTTGGCGGCGGAGTTCCAGCACGGGAGGCTGGGGGCAGTGGGCCGGCGGTTGGAGGTGCTCTGTGTGGCAGGCCTCCGACAGCGGCGGGAGGGAAGAAGATTGTGGTGGCAGTTCGAGGAAAGTCGTGGCGGCAAGTGGAGCAAGTTTGCGCATCGGCAGGTTTCCGGCAACGGGAGGTGGGTTGGTGGCGATGGCGGTGGCGCGATCCACATTGTGGGATGGTGGAGGCGGCCCGATTCCGGGCGAGGAACGATGGTGGCGGCGCGATCCGCGGCGAGGGACAGTGGCGGCGCCGGCTGGTGGTGGTGGCGCGTTCCAGGCGTCGGTGGCGGCGCCAGTTTGGAGTGGTGGCGCGTTCCGGGCGACGACGGAGACGCCGGTTGGAGGCCGTCATGGGGATCGGTTAGGGAGTTCGGGATCTGGGAGGATATAGGTGGGCTTTTTTCCTATTCGGTACCAGCTCGCGAGTTCGAGAGGAACCCTCTCGGGCCCTTATAAGGGATGTCGTGATCCAAATAACTATGGATTAGAATAGTGCTGTCCTATATATATAGGGTCGTTAAAGTGAGCCAGAGCGCATTGTAGTTTATTCTACGCTCCGGCCCATCGAGCGCACCCAGTTGCCCGCTTAGTTACTGTTGGGGATCGTAGCAGAAATTTAAAATTTTCTACGCATCACCAAGATAAATCTATGGGGTAATCTAGCAACGAGAGAGAAGGAGTGCATCTTCATACCCTTGAAGACCGCTAAGCGGAAGCGTTCAAGTGAACGGGGTTGATGGAGTCGTACTCGTCGTGATCCAAATCACCGATAATCCTAGCGCCGAACGGACGGCACCTCTGCGTTCAACACACGTACGGTTGGGAGAAACGTCTCCTCCTTCTTGATCCAGTAAGGGAAGGAGAGGTTGATGGAGATCCAGCAGCACGACGACGTGGTGGTGGAAGCAGCGGGATCCCGACAGGGTTTCGCCAATCACAAGCGGAGAGGAAGAGGTGTCACGGGAGGGAGGGAGGCGCCAGGGCTTCAGGTGCGGCTGCCCTCCCTCCCCTCCACTATATATAGGGGACTATGGGGGGCGCCGTCCCCTTGTAGATCCCATCTAGGGAGGGGGGGGCGGCAGCCCTAGGGGTGGCTTGGCCTCCAAGCCAAGTGGAGGCGCCCCACCCCTTAGGGTTTCCAACCCTAGGCACATGGGAGGCTCAAGGGGGGTGCACCAGCCCACCAGGGGCTGGTTCCCACGTCCCTTCAGCTCATGGGGCCCTCCGGGATAGGTGGCCCCACCCGGTGGACCCCTGGGACCCTTCCGGTGGTCCCGGTACAATACCGATGACCCCCGAAACTTTCTCGGTGGCCGAAACTGGACTTCCTATATACAAATCTTTACCTCCGGACCATTCGGGAACTCCTCGTGACGTCCGGGATCTCATCCGGGACTCCGAACAACTTTCGGTTTACCGCATACTAATATCTCTCCAACCCTAGCATCACCGAACCTTAAGTGTGTAGACCCTACGGGTTCGGGAACCATGCAGACATGACCGATACAACTCTCCGGCAAATTACCAACAGCGGGATCTGGATACCCATGTTGGCTCCCACATGTTCCACGATGATCTCATCGGATGAACCACGATGTCGAGGATTCAATCAATCTCGTATTCAATTCCCTTTGTCTATCGGTACGATACTTGCCCGAGATTTGATCATCAGTATCTCGATACCTCATTCAATCTCGTTACCGGCAAGTCTCTTTACTTGTTCTGTAATACATCATCCCGTGATCAACTCCTTGGTCACATTGTGCACATTATGATGATGTCCTGCCGAGTGGGCCCAGAGATACCTCTCCGTTACACGGAGTGACAAATCCTAGTCTCGATTCGTGCCAACCCAACAGACACTTCCGGAGATACCCGCACTGCACCTTTATAGCCACCCAGTTACGTTGTGACGTTTGGTACACCCAAAGCATTCCTAAGGTATCCGGGAGCTGCACAATCTCATGGTCTAAGGAAATGATACTTGACATTAGAAAAGCTTTAGCATACGAACTACATGATCTTCTGCTAGGCTTAGGATTGGATCTTGTCCATCACATCATTCTCCTAATGATGTGATCCCGTTATCAACGACATCCAATGTCCATGGTCAGGAAACCGTAACCATCTATTGATCAATGAGCTAGTCAACTAGAGGCTTACTAGGGACATAGTGTTGTCTATGTATCCACACATGTATCTGAGTTTCCTATCAATACAATTCTAGCATGGATAATAAACGATTATCATGAACAAGGAAATATAATAATAACTAATTTATTATTGCCTCTAGGGCATATTTCCAACAGTCCCCCACTTGCACTAGAGTCAATAATCCATTCACATCACTATGTGATTAACACTCAAGGTCACATCCCCATGTGACTAACACCCAAAGAGTTTACTAAGTCAATAATCTAGTTCACATTACCATGTGATTAACACTCAATGAGTTCTGGGTTTGATCATGTTATGCTTGTGAGAGATGTTATAGTCAACGGGTCTGAACCTTTCAGATCCGTGTGTGCTTTACAAATCTCTATGTCATCTTGTAGATGCAGCTACCACACTCTATTTGGAGCTATTCCAAATAACTGTTCTACTATACGAATCCGGTTTACTACTCAGAATTATCTAGATTAGTGTCAAAGATTGCATCGGCGTAACCCTTTACGACGAACTCTTTTACCACCTCCATAATCGAGAAAATTCCTTAGTCTACTAGTTACTAAGGATAACCTTGACCGTTGTCCTGTGATCCATTCCTGGATCACTCTTGTACCCCTTGACTGACTCATGGCAAGGCACATTTCAGGTGCGGTACACAACATAGCATACTATAGAGCCTGTGTCTAAAGCATAGGGGACGACCTTCGTCCTTTCTCTCTCTTATGCCATGGTCAGGTCTTGAGTCTTACTCAATATTCACACCTTGTAACACAGCTAAGAACTCCTTCTTTGCTGATCTATTTTGAACTCCTTCAAAATCTTGTCACGGTATGTATTCATTCGAAAGTACTATTAAGCATTTTTGATCTATCCTTATAGATCTTGATGCTCAATGTTCAAGTAGCTTAATCCAGATTTTCCATTGAAAAACACTTTTCAAATAACCCTGCATGCTTTTCAGAAATTCTACATCATTTCTGATCAACAATATGTCAACAACATATACTCATCAAAAATTCTATAGTGCTCCCACTCACTTCTTTGGAAATACAAGTTTCTCATAAACTTTGTATAAACCCAAAATCTTTGATCATCTCATCAAAGCGTACATTCCAATTCCGAGATGCTTACTCCAGTCCTTAGAAGGATTGCTGGAGCTTTGCATACTTGTTAGCATCTTTCAGGATTGACAAAACCTTCTGGTTGTATCACATACAACCTTTCCTCAAGAAAAACGTCGAGGAAACAATTTTTTTTACATCCTATCTGCAAGATTTCATAAATAATGTAGTAACTGCTAACATAATTCCAACAGACTCTTAGCATCTCTACGAGTGAGAAAGTCTCATCGTAGTCAACTCCTTGAACTTGTGGGAAAACATCTTAACGACAAGTTGAGCTTTCTTAATGGTGACACTTACCATCATTGTCCGTCTTCCTTTTAAAATCGATCTGCACCCAACAGCCTCACAACCATCAAGTGGTTCTTTAAAAGTCTATACTTTATTTTATACATGGATCCTCTCTCGAATTTTATGGCCTCGAGCCATTCTTCGGAATCTGGGCCCACCATCACTTCTCCATAGCTCGTAGGTTCATTGTTGTCTAGCAACATGACTTCCAAGACAGGATTACGTACCACTCTGAAGTAGTATGCATCCTTGTCGACCTATGAGGTTTGGTAGTGACTTGATCCGAAGTTTCATGATCACTATCATAAGCTTCCACTTCAATTGGTGTAGGTGCCACAAGAACAACTTCCTGTGCCCTGCTACACACTTGTTGAAGTGACGGTTCAATAACCTCATCAAGTCTCCACCATCCTCCCACTCAATTCTTTCGAGAGAAACTTTTCCTCGAGAAAGGACCCGTATCTAGAAACAATCACTTTTGCTTCCGGATCTGAAATAGGAGGTATACCCAACTATTTTTGGGTATGAATATGCATTTATCCTCTTTGGGTTCGAGCTTATCAGCCTGAAACTTTTTCACATAAGCATCGCAGCCCCAAACTTTTAAGAAACAACATCTTAGGTTTCTCTAAACCATAGTTCATACGACGTCGTCTCAACGGAATTGTGTGGTGCCCTATTTAAAGTGAGTGCGGTTGTCTCTAATGCCTAACCCATAAACGATAGTGGTAATTCGATAAGAGACATCATGGTATGCACCATATCCAATAGGGTGCAGTTGTGATGTTCGGACACACCATCACACTATGGTGGTCCAGGCGGTATTAGTTGTGAAACAATTTCCACAATGTCTTAATTGTGTGCCAAACTCGTAACTCAGATATTCATCTCTATGATCATATCATAGACATTTTATCATCTTGTCACGACGATCTTCAACTTCACTTTGAAATTACTTAAACCTTTCAATAATTCAGACTTGTGTTTCATCAAGTGAATATACTCAGCATCTACTCAAATCATCTGTGAAGTAAGAACATAACGATATACACTACGTGCCTCAACACTCATTGGACTGCACACATCAAAATGTATTACTTCCAACAAGTTGCTTTCTTGTTCCATCTTACTGAAAACGAGGCCTTTCAGTCATCTTGCCCATGTGGTATGATTTGCATGTCTCAAGTGATTCAAAATCAAGTGAGTCCAAACGATCCATCTGCATGGAGTTTCTTCATGCATATCTACCAATAGACATGGTTCGCATGTCTCAATCTTTTCAAAAACGAGTGAGTCCAAAGATCCATCAACATGGAGCTTCTTCATGTGTTTTATACCAACATGACTCAAATGGCAGTGCCACAAGTACGTGGTACTATCATTACTATCTTATATCTTTTGGCATGAACATGTGTATCACTATGATCGAGATTCAATAAACCATTCATTTTAGGTACAAGACCATTGAAGGTATTATTCAAATAAATAGAGTAACCATTATTCTCCTTAAATGAATAACCGTGTGGTGATAAACATAATCCAATCATGTCTATGCTCAACGCAAACACCAAATAACAATTATTTCGGTTTAACACCAATCCCGATGGTAGAGGGAGCGTGCGATGTTTGATCACATCAACCTTGGAAACACTTCCAACACATATCGTCATCTCACCTTTAGCTAGTCTCCGCAACCTTTTTTTCGAGTTACTAACGCTTAGCAACCGAACTGGTATTTATTACCCTGGTGCTACTAGGAGTACTAGTAAAGTACATAATAATATGACGTATATCCAAAATACTTCTGTCGACCTTGCCAGCCTTCTCATCTACCAAGTATCTAGGGTAGTTTTGCTTCAGTGACCATTCCCCTCATTATAGAAGCACTTAGTCTCGGGTTTGGTTCAACCTTGGGTTTCTTCACTAGAGCAGCAACTGATTTGCCGTCTCATGAAGTATCCCTTCTTTCCCTTGCCCTTCTTGAAACTAGTGGTTTAACCATCAACAAATGATGCTCCTACTTGATTTCTATTTTCGCGGTCTCAAACATCGCGAGTTGCTCAAGGATCATAATGTCTATCCCTGATATGTTATTGTTCTTCACGAAGCTCCAATAGCTTGGTGGCAGTGACTATGGAGAACCATCACTCTCTCATTTGGAAGATTAACTCCCACTCAATTCAAGCGATTGCAGTACTCAGACAATCTGAGCACATGCTCAACGATTGAGTTTTTTTCTCCCTTAGTTTGCAGGCTTAAGAAACTTGTCAGAGGTCTCATACCTCTTGACGTGGGCACTAGTCTGAAATTCCAATTTCAGTCTTTGGAACATCTCATAGGTTCTTCGACGTTTCAAAAACGTCTTTGGTGCCACAATTCTAAACCGTTAGTATTACATACTAAACTATCACGTAGTCATCAAAATGTGTATGTCAGATGTTTCCCAACATCTACAGACGATGCTCGAGGTCCAACACACTGAGCGGTGCATTAAGGACATAACCCTTCTGTGCAGCAATGAGGACAATCCTTAGTTCACGGACCCAGTCCGCATAATTGCTACTGTCAACTCTCAACTAAATTTTCTCTAGGAACATATCTAAAATAGTAGAACCAAAGCGTGAGCTACAACATAATTTGCAAAGACCTTTTAACTATGTTCATGATAATTAAGTTCATCTAATCAATTTATTCAATGAACTCCCACTTAGATAGACATTCCTCTAGTCATCTAAGTGATACATGATCCGAGTCAACTAGGCCGTGTCCGATCATCACGTGAGACGGACTAGGCATCATCGTTGAACATCTTCATGTTGATCGTATCCACTATACGACTCATGTTTGACCTTTCGGTCTTCCGTGTTCCGAGGCCATGTCTGTACATGCTAGGCTCGTCAAGTTAACCTAAGTGTATTGCGTGTGTAAATCTGGCTTACACCCGTTGTATGCGAACGTTAGAACCTATCACACCCGATCATCACGTGGTGCTTCGGAACAACGGACCTTAGCAACGGTGCACAGTTAGGGGGAACACTTTCTTGAAATTATTGCGAGGGATCATCTTATTTATGCTATCGTAGTTCTAAGCAAATAAGACGTAAACATGAAAAACATCACATGCAAATCATAAAGTGACATGATATGGCCAATATCATCTTGCGCCTTTGATCTCCATCTTCGAGGCGCGGCATGAACACCATCGTCACCGGCATGACACCATGATCTCCATAATCATGATCTCCATCATCGTGTCTTCATGAAGTTGCCTCGCCAACTATTACTTCTACTACTATGGCTAACGGTTAGCAATAAAGTAAAGTAATTACATGGCGTTTTCATTGACATACAGGTCATAAATAAATTAATACAACTCCTATGGCTCCTGCCGGTTGTCATACTCATCGACATGCAAGTCGTGATTCCTATTACAAGAACATGATCAATCTCATACATCACATATATCATTCATCACATCCTTTTGGCCATATCACATCACATAGCATACCCTACAAAAACAAGTTAGACGTCCTCTAATTGTTGTTGCATGTTTTAGTGGCTGCTATGGGTTTCTAGCAAGAACGTTTCTTACCTACGCAAAACCACAATGGTGATATGCCAATTGCTATTTACCCTTCATAAGGACCCTTTTCATCGAATCCGATCCGACTAAAGTGGGAGAGACAGACACCCGCTAGCCACCTTATGCAACTAGTGCATGTCAGTCGGTGGAACTTGTCTCATGTAAGAGTACGTGCAAGGGCGGTCCGGGCCGCTTCATCCCACGATGCCTCCGAATCAAGATAAGACTAGTAACAGCAAGTAAATTGACAAAATCGACGCCCACAACAACTTGTGTTCTACTCGTGCATAGAAGCTACGCATAGACCTAGCTCTGATACCACTGTTGGGGATTGTAGCAGAAATTTAAAATTTTCTATGCATCACTAAGATCAATCTATGGAGTAATCTAGCAACGAGACAGAGGGAGTGCATCTTCATACCCTTGAAGATCGCTAAGCGGAAGTGTTCAAGTGAACGGGGTTGATGGAGTCGTACTCGTCATGATCCAAATCACCGATGATCCTAGCGCCGACCGGACGGCACCTCCGCGTTCAACACACGTATGGTTGGGAGAGACGTCTCCTCCTTCTTGATCCAGCAAGGGAAGGAGAGGTTGATGGAGATCCAGCAGCACGACGGCGTGGTGGTGAAAGCAGCGGGATCCCGGCAGGGCTTCGCCAAGCACAAGCGGGGAGGAAGAGGTGTCACGGGAGGGAGGGAGGCGCCAGGGCTTCAGGTGCGGCTGCACTCCCTCCCCTCCACTATATATAGGGGCCTAAGGGGGGCGCCAGCCCCTTGTAGATCCCATCTAGGGAGGGGGGCGGCAGCCCTAGGGGTGGCTTGGCCTCCAAGCCAAGTGGAGGCGCCCCCACCCCTTAGGGTTTCCAACCCTAGGCGCATGGGAGGCCCAAGGGGGGCGCACCAGCCCACCAGGGGCTGGTTCCCACGTCCCTTCAGCCCATGGGGGCCTCCGGGATAGGTGGCCCCACCTGGTGGACCTCCGGGACCCTTCCGGTGGTCCCGGTACAATACCGATGACCCCAGAAACTTTCCCGGTGGCCGAAACTGGACTTCCTATATACAAATCTTTACCTCCGGACCATTCCAGAACTCCTCGTGACGTCCGGATCTCATCCGGGACTCCGAACAACTTTCGGTTTACCGCATACTAATATCTCTACAACCCTAGCATCACCGAACCTTAAGTGTGTAGACCCTACGGGTTCGGGAACCATGCAGACATGACCGAGACAACTCTCCGGCCAATAACCAACAGCGGAATCTGGATACCCATGTTGGCTCCCACATGTTCCACGATGATCTCATCGGATGAACCACGATGTCGAGGATTCAATCAATCTCGTATTCAATTCCCTTTGTCTATCGGTACGATACTTGCCTGAGAGTCGATCGTCGGTATCCCGATACCTCATTCAATCTCGTTACCGGCAAGTCTCTTTACTCGTTCCGTAACACATCATCCCGTGATCAACTCCTTGGTCACATTGTGCACATTATGATGATGTCCTACCGAGTGGGCCCAGAGATACCTCTCCGTTACACGGAGTGACAAATCCCAGTCTCGATTCATGCCAACCCAACAGAGACTTTCGGAGATACCCGCAGTGCACCTTTATAGCCACCCAGTTACGTTGTGACGTTTGGTACACCCAAAGCATTCCTACGGTATCCGGGAGCTACACAATCTCATGGTCTAAGGAAATGATACTTGACATTAGAAAAGCTTTAGCATACGAACTACACGATCTTGTGCTAGGCTTAGGATTGGGTCTTGTCCATCACATCATTCTCCTAATGATGTGATCCCGTTATCAATGACATCCTATCTCCATGGTCAGGAAACCGTAACCATCTATTGATCAACGAGCTAGTCAACTAGAGGCTTACTAGGGACATGGTGTTGTCTATGTATCCACACATGTATCTGAGTTTCCTATCAATACAATTCTAGCATGGATAATAAACGATTTATCATGAACAAGGAAATATAATAATAACTAATTTATTATTGCCTCTAGGGCATATTTCCAACAGTTACGCTATTCTCTAGTTAACCCCACCACGTCATGCAGATGGTAAATCTTTTAATTTGGTTACTTTATTTACCATGTGTTTTACTGGGGTGCGACGCGAGAATGCAGGGTAGAGGAGGTTGCATTCTTATGGTAAATCTTTAGTTCCATTATGATGTTTAGTAGTTTTTCTACTACCGTAGGAAACTAAAATACTACACGGGACGGTGCATGAAGATGGTAATGCAGTTACTATATTTGCCATGTTTTTACCACTATGAGGTTTGAGAATGCAAAGCAGGGAACACTACATGTTGATAGTAACCTTTTTAGTTCTGTTACTATATCTACCAAGTTCTTTTACTAGCATGAGTAATGAGAATGTGGGAAGGAGACGTTGCCTCCTGATGGTAACTCATTTAATTTTTTTTACTTTATTTAACATGTCTTTTTACTAGCATGTAGTATAAGAAACCAATAGCCTTTTACCATGGTTAGTAATATGAGTCATGGAGTGAATATATCAAATCAGTAAAGCATTTTCTTTCATTACCATTTACTCTGTCCTTTTTCCATTTTACAAATGAAAATACGGGCCTTTAGAGTTCCCACATGTTAATTTGGTACTATATATTAGCATGGTTTTACTAGGAAATTTATTGATTAGTAAAGCATTTTCTTTCATTACCATTTGCTTCATCCTTTTTACTACCAACTTTGTGATCAATGTACATGTAATAATTCGTTATTAGATATTAGCATGGTTTTACTAGGTTTAAGAGCAAACAGACCGAACCACCTTTACCTTTTTGCTTGGTAAAGTATTTCCTTCCATTACTACCTATTCTATCTATTTACTGCCAGTAATTAGTGACTTTAGAAGCAGGGTGTACATGGACCAACGCATAGGGTGTACATGGACCAACGCATATGATGGTAACCGAATTAATCCTGTTACTATTTGTTCAAGCAGTTTTATCCTCAACTTACTAATTAGCGAGGTGTACGTGGACTAACACATACTATGGTAACCAAATTAATTCTGTTACTATTTCTTCACCCAGTTTTACCCTCAACTAACTAATTAGCGGGGAGAACTGGAGCGACCCGCCCACCTAATTAGGCCAGCGCATACGATTACCTATTATGCGTGCTCGCTTACTTTAGCGATGTCGTGGTTCTAAAACTGACAGTAGAATGGGGGTAGGTATGAGGAGGCAAGATCCCAGCTATGGTGAAGTTGTACACACAAGATTTACGAGTTCAGACCCTTCTTGGTGGAAGTAAAAGCCCTACATCTCGGTGCCCGGAGGCGGTCGACTGGATTATATGAGTGTGGTATTACAGGGATGCGAACCCTTGTCCCTAAGGAGGGGGGTGGCTTATATAGAGTTCGCCAGACCCCTCCATCCCTCAGTTACACAGGGTTTAAGGTACATAAATACAGGGCATTTCTGGTAACGCCAGCAATAAAGTGACATAAATGACCATTAAGTCTATAGGGTAAACGTTCGACCATTGCTATACAGAGTGGCTTTAGGTCTTCTAATCATCGAGTGATCATTGTCATGGTCGAGTGACACTGAGTCTTCCGAGTGGAACATTTCTGGTCGAGTGGATGATGGTATCCCTTGAATACTTCTAGATTTATGGTGATGTACTAGTGGAGGGTGTCTAGGTCAAGCCTATGACCCTACCCTAGGTACATAGCTTCATCATTAGCCCCCGAATGGTTCAGGGTTTGAGTGGAGAAGGAGTTGAAAATACCTCCGACTCAATTCTTGTGCTTCGGAAGCATCTTAATGAGATCAAATGACCAATCACGATGAATTCAACTTCTTTTTCAGTCGCCTCGATCCATTCTTAGTTTGTCGAGTGAACTTTTATTGAAAAGCTTCGAGTGTTGATATGGAAAAAATCTTCTATCTGACAGGTTGCTCTGCTACTTGCGGATCCTATGGGATTCGAATTTCGGGAAGCGCACGGGGAGGAGGAGGCCACAGTAATCGGAGAAGATTAGGCAGGGGCGCCTCGATCCCCGCACCACCTTTTTCGCCATGTACTGCACGTGCGACTGTTGCGGGATTTGATGGGATTACTTGGACCCACAAGTCAGCCACTCGGGAGAAGACCTCATATAAGGCGACGTGGCTGGGGATTTCTGCATAGTGCACCCCATTCTCTCCCTTTCTCCTCTGTTTCTCCACCGCATCCACCTCTGCTCTCGGCGCTGCCAGTCCGCTCGAGCTCCATTCGCTGCAATGGGTAAGGAGAATACGACGGCCTTGGAGCACGCGAAGAAGGCGAAGGGGAAGAAGACCAGCCGGGGCGGATCCTCGTCGAGATCCGGCCTGCCGCGCGGCTGGATCCAGGGAGATTGGATTCGGTCGACGATCCGACAAGAAGACATCGATGATCTGGTCGAGGGAGGACTGATTCCCCACAAGTCAGTGCGGCTCCCGGAGGACGAGACCGAGCCGCAGCCGTAGGAGGGTGAGTGTGTGCTCCTCGCCACCCACTTCGACCGTGGTTTTTCTTTTCCTCCCCACCCTTTCTTCCGAGGATTTCTTGAACTTCTTTGGGCACAACTTCATCATTTTCCCCCCAATACTATCGTGTACCTCGCAGCATTCGTGTCCATGTGTGAGAATTTCCTGGGTTATCAACCACACTGGGGCCTCTTCATACACATTTTCACCCGTCGTTCTCAGTCGGTCAAAAAGGCCAATCCGAGTGATGAGAGGACACATGTGATCCAGATGTGTGGGGGTCTTGGGATCCAAATGAGAGGTAAAAGTACTTTCCCAGCCATGATTCTTCCCGAGTCAGTCAGAGAGTGGCAGTCGACCTGGTTTTACTACAAAGACCAGCCGACTCCAGGCCAGTCGACTGGACTTCCTCCGTTTTCCATTGCTCGAGTTGAGAAGCCCTCTGCCTTGAAAGTGACACTGGAGGAGAAAGCAGAGGTGACGATGTTGGTCGAGCGAGTGGTCCAACTTGTTCATGATGGTAGGACTGGCATGGATCTGCTGGAGGTCTTCCTCAGACGACGCATTCAGCCACTTCAAGCTTGCGACCATCCGATGTAGATGTATTCGGGCCTCGAAGATACCACTCAGATCCACCCAGAAGAATTCGATGAGGATACAGTGGAGCAGTGGTTGAGGGGCATCACTGGCAACAAAGATAACCCCAGGGGGTCCAGGAGAATCCCTCCACTCGACAACTCATATGAACCAGACAAGGTCCAATTCTATCTTCCGAGTGTTTTTTGATATATTATGTAATTGCTCTTTTCCAATCGACTGACATTTGTTCCACTTGTTGTCTTTGAGGCCCTTATTGAGATGTACTCGATGCCCAACGGAGAGCAGGAGCAGGACCCAGAAGGGGGGAGGGGCGAGCGGAGGTGAAAGCATGGATTGGCAATCTGATGGAGGGGAAGAGGAGGAGGAAAGCGAGGACTCAAGAAGTGGCGAGGAATTCGAGCCACCGCCTCGCACTAAAAAGCGTTCCAAGCATAAGCACGACCCGACGAGTGCCCGTGGAGAAGTAGCTAGGTCGACTGGACAAACTTCCAAGCGCACTCGGACCTCTTCCCCTGTGTTGACTGAGAAGGCCCCGAAGCAGCAAAAGATCACAGAACCAAAGCCTCGGAAGGCCCTGCCCAAGATCAAGATTGACGTCCCTGTCGCTTCTGTGTAAGTGTCTTGTCTCCACTTTTCGATCGAGGATTTATGTTGTCGACTCTCTTTCTCATTTGTCCGAGTGAATCTTGAAACTTGCAGCGCTGCCACTTCTGGGACTTCTGCTTACAGGGATGGTGATGAAGATGTAGAAGACACGGTTACTTCTAACCCGGGTATGATTTTTGCAAACTTGCCTTTGCTTTCTCAGCCATTTTGTTGACCGACTGAATTCTGACAACTAATTCTTTTTGCAGCTCCTCCCCATGTCATTGATCTTCCGAATGATGACGAGGACATGCCGCTGAGGCCTAGGAGGAGTAAGAAGGCATCAACTGGCAAGACGTCCCAATCGGTGCCGGTGGCAAAGCCAGTGACTGAACAGCTTAAAGATGTGACTCGGGCTTCCGTTACTTTCGCTGTTCCAGTATCAAGCGAACGCCCCACATCGTCGACTACACCAGTGTTTTCTTCAACTATCTAGCCTCATGCCTCGGAACTTCAACCTGCCGCGACTGCACCGTCAACCCCATTCTTCACTACTCATCACCTTCTAGAAAGCCAGGCAGACGCCGCCACAAAAGCCATTCGCCAAGCTGGCATAATGATGGAGCGAGTGAAGGTGGTGCATGAAAACAGTCAGGCTGCTTATGACGCTAGTGCAGCCCTTAGAGCCAATGTCCAGGTAAGTTGGCTTCCAACTGAACTCTGATCTTGTTGCTTGTTCTGTTAGGATATGCTACCTGAAAACTTTTCTTCGAGCATCCTCCTATTACTCTACACTTCGCATCTTCACACCCACTGGGTGTTTGAATGTAGCTTTCTCAGTTGGGTTAGGAATCAAAATGTCTTTATTGTTTCACTCTTCCACTCGGTCCTGGCGGATTATGTCACGTGGAATCCAAATCAGTGGGGGCACGCTAAGTGCACCCACTTGGTGTACTCCCCGAGACCGCAGTCGACTGCTGGCAGTCGGTTAGGGTCTGAGTATGTCTTCCCTTTCTCTTTTTTTCTGTCCACTCAGTCTAGGCAGGCCATGTCGAGTCGAAACCAGTGGGGCATGATAAGTGCACCCACTAGGTGTAGTCTCCGAGACTACTGTAGAATGTTTGATTCTGCAGTAGTCTTAGAGTTCTATTCACTCGGAAGCGAATGATCTTTGATCTTATCCATTGATGTACCTTTGCTGACTGTAGAAATCCTGTGAGCTTATCTCAAGTTCGCTGAATTCAAAGAAAAACAGAGGCAACTCAACCTTGATTTGGATTTGGCCAATCAAAACTTGAAAAAGGCTCAAGACGAAGTAGTTGGTACAGAAGGTAACGACCTGTCGACTGTTTATCTTGACTATCCCTCAAGTTATCTGTTCGTTCCTCTCCTTGACTCGAATGTACATTCTTCAGAGAAAATGAGGCAAGCTTTGGCGCAAAAGGATCTTGACCTTGGAGCTGCGTGGAAGGAGGCTAAGGAGAAGACTGCACTTGCCGACAAGAAGCTGGCTTCAGTCGGAGCACTGGAGGAAGACAATGCCAAACTGAAGGCATCCCTCACTGAGGCCAACAAAGAAGCGACCCATCTGAAGAAGGACAAAGTTGCTTTGAACGAGAAGATTGAAGGCATTTCTCGTAAGAGAAATGACCTGGAGGCTTATCTGGGGGCACTTGCCAAAAAGTTGCTTCTTATGCTTGAAGGTATTTCCCTTTGCTCGACTGTTTAACTGTCGTCGATTCATCAGGCATTCGTCGACTCATTATTTCTTTGAGTTTGTAGAATTCTGTCAAAACTTTGAATACGAGACTGGACGGGTCGAGACAGGTCTGGACCCTGTCCTTTCTCCCGTCGGTGATGATGCTGCTATGAACATGCTTCGACTGGAATCCCGTGTTGCCAGTGTTACGAGCTACCTTGCTCGCCTGAAGGTGGCGGTGTCGCGCATCAATACAGCACTCTGGCCAAGGGCGATGCTTCAAAATGACCTCGAGTCTCTGATGACTCGACTCAATGAGGTCCCTGGTCGAGTGCAAGAATGGAAGAAGTCTTCTGCTTGATGCGGTGCTGACGTGGCTCTGTCGTTGGTTTGTGTCCATTTCAAGGAAGCCCAAGAAGAGAAGCTTGCAACGATCAAGGTTTCCAATACCAAAAGGCATGACTTCCGATCATTCATGGAAACCTTCGTTGCTACTGCTACTCAGATTGCTGACGGGATTGATCTGGATGAGTTCGTCGAGCCTGCAAGCCCTCCTCCTGTGGAGTGAACAAACTTTATGCCTCGCCTTAAATTTGCCTCGGAATGCCGAGTGATTTTGTAATCGTTAAACTCCTTCGGGCCTGATGCTCGAGTACTTTAATCCGTGTTCTGGAACCTCAGGATTTTATCTGAACTTTGGTTGCTTTTGAATCTTTTGACTCTTTGCGCAGGACTTGTTTCTTGCAGTTTGAGTTGCTATTGACTTTGTGATGCAGCTCAGTCGAGTGAATCATGAGCAGATTGTGATCGACCTGCACCCCGCCACCCTTACGGATAAGGATGGAGCAGACGTTGTATTTGTGGCGAAGCTCCGAGGGCAGGTCGTGGCCGACATGCACCTCGTCGCCCTTATGGGTAAGGATGGAGCGGACGTTGTATTTGTGGCGAAGCTCCGAGGGCAGATCATGGACGACCTGCACCTCGCCGTCTTTACGGGTAAGGACGGAGCGAGCCTTAAGACTTAGGCGAGTACTGGACTGCAGCTAAGCCCTCGAGTGGGAGGGTTGTTCACCACTCGGTAGAATTGTTTTAAACTTAGGCGAGTATAGAACTATAGCTAAGCCCCCGAGTGGGAGGGTTGCTCACCACTCGGTAGGATTTTTCTAACTTAGGCGGGTATTGAACTGCAGCTAAGCCCCCGACTGGGAGGGTTGCTCACCACTCAGTAGGATTTTTTAAACTTAGGTGAGTATTGAACTGTAGCTAAGCCTCCGAGTGGGAGGGTTGCTCACCACTCGGTAGGATTTTTTTTAACTTAGGCGAGTAC
Source organism: Triticum dicoccoides (assembly GCF_002162155.2). Lineage (NCBI taxonomy): Eukaryota > Viridiplantae > Streptophyta > Magnoliopsida > Poales > Poaceae > Triticum > Triticum dicoccoides. The sequence goes on from NC_041390.1 coordinate 96,831,538, forward strand.
TGGACTGCCACTAAGCCTCCGAGTTGGAGGGTTGCTTACCACTCGGTAGGATTTTTTGAACTTAGGCAAGTACTGGACTGCAGCTAAGTCCCCGAGTGGGAGGGTTGCTCACCACTCGGTAGGATTTTTTTAAACTTAGGCGAGTATTGAACTGCAGCTAAGCCCCCGAGTG
>NC_041390.1:96832163-96894415 GCF_002162155.2 Triticum dicoccoides
TCATCACTCGGTAGGATTTTTTTTAAACTTAGGCGAGTACTGGACTGCCGCTAAGCCTCCGAGTGGGAGGGTTTCTCACCACTCGGTAGGATTTTTTGAACTTAGGCGAGTATTGAACTGCAGCTAAGCCCCCGAGTGAGAGACTTGCTCATCACTCGGTAGGCTTTTTTTAAACTTAGGCGAAACGGATTCGCAACTAAGCCCCCCGAGTGAGAGACTTGCTCATCACTCGGTAGGATTTTTTAAACTTAGGCGAAACAGATTCGCAGCTAAGCCCCTGAGTGAGAGGCTTGCTCATCACTCGGTAGGATTTTTTTAAACTTAGGCAAAGCAGGTTCGCATCTAAGGCACCCACTGGGGAATTTAGAACACTTAAAAAAAGGAACAACAATCATCTGAGAAACTGTGTCTATGATAATCGAACTAGAATGTATTTCTTATTACTCCACAACGATCTGAATGCTTAAGTATAAAATGGGCGGAGCAGCTCCGCATTCCAAGCGCGTGGCTCGTCTTTATTGTGCTCCACATTATAGAGGCGATAAGCCCCGTTGTGAAGTACTTTGGTGATGATGAAGGGGCCTTCCCCAGCAGGAGCGAGTTTGTGTGGTTTCTGCTGATCCACTCAAGGAACCAGGTCTCCCTCTTGAAATGCTCGATCTCTCACGTTTCTGGCGTGGAACCGATGCAGGTCTTGCTGATAGATGGTCGACCGGATCAGCGCAATCTCTCTTTCTTCTTCCAGAAGGTCAACAGCATCCTGACGGGCTTGTTCTGCTTTGGCTTCTGAGAATAGTTCCACTCGTGGGGCATTATGAAGTAAGTCACTCGGAAGCACAGCTTCAGCCCCATAGACTAAGAAGAATGGAGTTCGGCTAGTCGACCGATTAGGAGTTGTCCTCAATCCCCAAAGTACTGATGGAAGTTCATCGACCCAAGCACCCGCGACATGCTTGAGGTCACACATCAACCGGGGTTTTAGTCCTCTGAGAATCAATCCATTCGCTCTTTCGGCTTGTCCATTCGACTAGGGATGGGCGACTGGAGCATAGTCAACCCGAGTGCCTTGGGAAGCGCAAGAGGCTCTGAACTCATTAGAATTGAAATTCGACCCATTATCCATGATAATGCTGTGCGGGACACCATATATGAATGTTAACTCTCTAACGAAGCTAACAATAGTACTTGCTTCGAGGTTTTTAATAGGCTTGGCTTCAATCCATTTAGTGAACTTGTCGACTGCTACGAGCACATGGGTGAAGCCACTTCTGCCAGTCCTCAAAGGTCCAACCATATCTAATCCCCAGACAGCAAAGGGCCAGACGAGTGGAATGGTCTTTAGGGCTGATGCAGGCTTGTGAGACATGTTGGAGTAGTACTGGCAACCTTCACATCTGTCGACTATGTCTTTTGCCATTTCATTCGCTCGTGGCCAATAAAATCCCGCTCGGTATGCTTTGGCCACAATGGTCCGAGAGGATGCATGGTGACCACAGGTCCCCGAATGGATGTCGTTGAGGATCACTTGACCTTCTTCTGGTGTTATGCACTTCTGAGCAACTCCGGTAGCACTTTCTCTGTAAAGCTGTCCACCTACTACTGTGAAAGCTTTGGACTGACGCACAATCTGACGAGCCTCTTCTTCATCCTCTGGAAGCTCTTTCCTAAGAATATACGCGATGTATAGTACTGTCCAATCTGGTATGACAACCAAAACTTCCATGACCAAGTCGACCACGGCTGGGACTTCAACTTCAGTCGGATCAGTAGGGCTCTTAGGTTGTGGGGGCTATTCCGTGAAGGGATCCTCTTGGACAGACGACATGTGGAGATGTTCCAAGAAAACATTACTGGGAATGGGCTCACGCTTTGAGCCTATCTTTGCCAAATCATCAGCTGCTTGATTTTTCAGTCGGGGTATATGATGGAGCTCTAACCCCTCAAACTTCTTCTCTAACTTTCTCACTGCATTGCAATAACCAGTCATAGCCGGGCTTCTGATGTCCCACTCCTTCATTACTTGATTAACCACCAAATCTGAGTCGCCATAGACCATTAGGCGACAGACGCCGAGTGAAATGGCCATACGCAACCCGTACAGAAGTGCTTCATATTCGGCTTCATTGTTGGAGGAATCAAAATGAATCTGAAGAACATAGTTGAGTCTGTCTCCTCGAGGGGATACCAATACCACCCCAGCACCAGAACCGTTCAGCATCTTGGATCCATCGAAGAACATGGTCCAATGCTCCGAGTGAATTTGAGTCGGTTGTTGCTGCTCGACCCACTCGGCGAGGAAATCTACTATTGCTTGGGACTTGATAGCTTTCTTTGCCTCAAACTTGATATCCAAGGGAAGGAGTTCAATCGCCCACTTTGCCACTCGACCAGTTGCATCTCTGTTGTTCAAAATTTCTGACAAAGGTGCATCGCTGACGATTGTAACAGAGTGATCAGAGAAATAATGTGAAACCTTCTTCGTGGTCATGTAGATCCCATAGATAAGCTTTTGATAGTGAGGATATCTTTGCTTGGATGGAATCAAGACTTCAGAAATATAATACACTGGGCGCTGAACTTTATAGGTTCTTACTTCTTCTTCCCGCTTCACCGTAAGTACTGTACTGACGACTTGTCCAATGGCTGCAACACAAAGCAGTAAAGGCTCTTTGCTGATTGGGGCAGCGAGCACCAGCTCTGTGGAAAGCAGGGTTTTGAGTTCTACAAACACTGCATCAGCTTCAGGAGTCCACTCGAACTTATCAGATTTCTTCATCGGTCGGCAAAGAGGCAGTGCCTTTTCACTGAGGCGAGAGATGAATCGACTGAAGGCGGCCAAACAACCAGTAAGCTTATGAACGTCATGCACATGCACAAGGCGTTTCATCCAGAGTATGGCTCCAACTTTCTCTGGGTTGGCATCGATACCTCGTTCGGAAATGAGGAAACCGAGTAACTTTCCTCCTGGAACTCCGAATGTGCATTTTGACGGATTAAGCTTGATATCATACCTTCTTAGGTTGGCAAAGGTTTCAGCGAGGCCAGTCAGCAGGTCGGAACGTTTGCATGACTTGACCACAATGTCGTCCATATATGCTTTCACATTTCGACTGATTTGAGTGAGCAGGCACTTCTGAATCATCCTCATAAATGTGGCGCTAGCGTTCTTGAGACCGAGTGGCATGGTGACATAACAAAAGCTCCCAAATGGAGTGATGAAAGTTGTTTTTATCTCATCGGGTCCATACAGTCGGATCTGATGATACCCGGAATAGGCGTCTAGAACAGACAAATGCTCACACCCCGCAGTTGAGTCGGTGATTTGATCAATACGAGGGAGAGGAAAATGATCTTTCAAGAAGGCTCGATTAATATGCTTGAAGTCAATGCACACCCGAAGTGAATTGTCCTTCTTGGGGACCATGACAACATTGGCAAGCCACTCGGAGTGGTAAATCTCTCGGATGAACTTAGCTGCTAGGAGCCGAGCCACTTCCTCGCCAATTGCTTTTCTCTTCTGTACGGCAGACCGTCTAAGATGTTCCTTGACTGGCTTCACTTTCGGGTCGACTCACAAACGATGCTCAGCCAGTCCCCTGGGTACACCCGGCATGTCAGAAGGTTTCCATGCAAAGATGTCCCAGTTCTCACGGAGGATCTGGATGAGCGCTTCTTCCTATTTGCTGTCGAGTGAAGTTGAGATATGAGTAGGAGCAGCATTAGGATCGGTCGGGTGAATATGAATCGGTTTCGTTTCTCCGGACGACTAAAATGCAGAATCTGTGGCAGGCCTCTTTGCTCGCAGCAAATCACTCAGATCCGCATTTTTCTGATACTCTTGCATTTCAACTGCTGCCATTTGTGCATCGGCAATTTTGGAACCCTCCTGGAAGCATTCCTCCGCCTTCTGCCGATTGCTAGTGACCGTGATCACTCCTCTGGGACCAGGCATTTTCAACTTGAGATACACGTAACATGGTCGGGCCATAAAACGTGCGTATGCAGGCCTTCCCAGAATAGCATGATAAGCACTTTGGAAATCCACTACTTCAAATGTCAACTTTTCCTTATGGTAATTCTTTGAATCACCAGAAACCACGTCAAGGGTTATCTGGCCAAGTGATTCAGCCTTCTTGCCAGGGATAACATCGTGAAAGCTCATATTGCTCTCACTTATTTTGGACATCGGAATGCCCATCCCCTTTATGGTTTCAGCATAAAGGATATTTAGGCCACTACCACCATCCATTAGCACTTTGGTCAGTCTAGTGCCTCCAACAACTGGGTCGACCACCAACGCTTGCCTCCCAGGAGTGGCTATGCAAGCAGGATGATCGGACTGGTCGAATGTGATGGCTGTTTGTGACCACTTCAGGTATGTTGTCATTGCCGGAGCAACCATATTCACCTCTCTGTTGATTACTTTCAGTCGACTTTTGCTCTCAACGTCAGCAAAAATCATTAGGCTGGAATTGACATTGGGAAAACCATCATCGTCCTCTTTGTCTTCATCTTTGCCAGATTCCTTTTCCTTCTCATGAGGCTGTTTCTCTCGGAATTGCTCGATCAGAACTCGACACTGTCGAGTGGTATGCTTGGGATAAATCAAATTGCCTTCTTCGTCGTTCTTGGTGTGAATGTGACATGGAAAATCCATCACATCGTTACCAGCTGCATCTTTTACTTTCTTAGGGGTCCAGGGCCCCTTAGATTTCCCTTTAAACTTTCCTTGAATCACTACTGCAGTTTCACCAGGTCTTGCAGGTTCAGCTTTACGCTTCTGTTTCTGATTGGAATTGCCTCCACCGGTGTCCTGACCGACTGGTTTACTCTTTCCACTGCGGAGCCGATCCTCCTCTTCTCCGTTAGCATACCGAGTGGCTATTTCCATCATCCGAGTCAGAGACATATCTCCTGTCTGACCGAATTTCATGACCAGCTCTCGATTTTTGACGCCTTCTTTGAAAGTGCAAACTGCTTGATGGTGGGACACATTTTCCACTGTGTGGTGCAAAGTGGTCCACCTCTGAATGTAATCTCTCAGAGTCTCACTCGGTTTTTGCACGCAATGCTGCAATTCCGGTAATCCCGCTGGCCGCTTGCAAGTACCCTCAAAAGTTTTGAAAAACACTTGGGCAAGTTCTTCCCAGCTGAATATACTGCCTGGTGCTAACTGAGTCAACCATGCTCTGGCTGATCCTTCCAACATCAGAGGAAGATGCTTCATGGCTACTTCATCATTGCCTCCACCAATTTGTACAGCCACTTGGTAATCCTCAAGCGAAATATCAGGCTTGGACTCGCCAGTGAACTTGCTGACTCCAGTCGCCAACCTGAAGTTGGGAGGAATTACTGCGGCTCTGATGGCTCTGTTGAAACACTCTGGACCTGAAACATGAACTCTGCTGCCAGTCGGTTGATCTCTGTCAAGGCCCTCCCTGTGTGCTCTGTTCCTTTCTACTAGACCTTGAACGACAATAGATCTCACATCAAAGCCTGGCTCCCTTGGGTCGGTTGGTACTCTTCGCTCACCACTGCGAGGGCATCTATCATCATATTACCGAGGCACATATGATCCACTCCTCGGAGAAGGTGTGGGCACTCGACGACGGTCATCACGACCGAGTCGGTGATCATACTGCTCGTGGTTTCTGTATTGCTCTTGCCGATGCCCACGTCCCTCACGCCGCGGGGGCGATCTTGGGCCGTGGGCCGACTGGACTGTATCCGCCATCACAGACCTGCTATGAATCCTATTCCGTGACTAAGATACTGTTATGTTCTTCTCTCCTGCTGCTCGGAGTAAGGCCCGGATCTGCATCAAACCTCTACCAGCCTCCGATTGGGAAGGCTGAATTGACTCTGCTATACGGGCTGCAGCTATGAGATTTTGAATCGGAGTGCGGTATACCTGAGGTTGAGGCGGAAAAAGCTATCGTTGACTGGACACCGGGATCTGTTGCCGTGCACGCTCGTCGAGTGCATGCTGAAGGTTCTCCAGTCGAGTGCGCTCAACCAAATTGGCCAGGCGTGCATCCTCCATGGCCCGGGCCTCGGAGGTTTCCCCAATGATGGGTGTGTGAAGTGCATCCATGTTGCGGCGGCGAAGCTATTCTCTCGGCTGCGAAGAAAGAGGCTCGGGGCGGTATTCCTCGTGAGCGCGCGACGGATCACCGCCACCATCGCCGCCATCGTCGCGGCGGAAGCCAGGAGGACTATGTGGTCCGTCGACCATCAAGACCTCAGCCGCAGGATCGCTGCTGTCGCATTCGGATGCGGTCTCGACGGAGCCAGTCGATAGGTCGAACATGCCGTAGAGAGTTTCGTCGGGCTCGATCGCCGCGACTTGTGGGGTGGCCGACTGGCGGGCCACCGCATGTTTCACCCACCGCTGAAGCCGTGACCGACCAGATTGCTTGCATCACCAAATAGCGGGGAGCGAAGACACCACGGGAGCCGACCGATACTGGGTCCATGGCTGACGAAGAAGGATGCCACGAGCGCACGCACGAAAGTGTGTCGCCTTGCGGACGGGGAGCGCCTCGACGTCAAGGAGAGCTTCCTGAAGCCAGGCGGAGTCGTCGGCAACGAAGACGAGCGTGCCGAGATGGATCTCGCGGCCCTCAGCCAATCCACCGCCGGAAACCATCATGATATGGATCCGAAAAATCACAACTTCACCAAAAAATCGCTAAGACACCTGCCCCAAGGTGGGCGCCAACTGTCGTGGTTCTAAGACTGACAGTAGAATGGGGGGTAGGTATGAGGAGGCAAGATCCCAGCTATGGTGAAGTTGTACACACAAGATTTACGAGTTCAGGCCCTTCTTGGTGGAAGTAAAAGCCCTACATCTCGGTGCCCGGAGGCGGTCGACTGGATTATATGAGTGTGGTATTACAGGGATGCGAACCCTTGTCCCTGAGGAGGGGGTGGCTTATATAGAGTTCGCCAGACCCCTCCAGCCCTCAGTTACACAGGGTTTAAGGTACATAAAGACGGCCCGTTTCTGGTAACGCCAGCAATAAAGTGACATAAATGACGATTAAGTCTACATGGTAAACGTTCGACCATTGCTATACAGAGTGGCTTTAGGTCTTCTGATCGTCGAGTGATCATTGTCATGGTCTAGTGACACTTAGTCTTCCGAGTGGAAGGTTTCTGGTCGAGTGGATGATGGTATCCCTTGAATACTTCTGGATTTAGGGTGATGTCCTAGTGGAGGGTGTCTAGGTCAGGCCTATGACCCTACCCTAGGTACATAGCTTCTCCCTAAACCCTATACACTTAATGATTAACAAGATCCAGTGGTAACTGCATGCGCACACGTTTGCATGTCTTAATTAAGAGGGCATGTGCATAACACTCATCAACTATACCCTAAACCCTATACACTTAATTATTAACATCTAGCTAGCTATTAAGCAAAAATAGAATTTGTAGTACAAGACAGTGTGACTCACAGGAAGTTGTAAGGAAGTAGTATATCTTCATTGCTATTGAGGTGCTTCAAGAACTCTAGCATGTATTTCTCTACATTTGCTTGATACCAATGCAATTTCCATGTATCTTCATTAATGGTATTTGGGTCAATGAACCCAATCCCATAGCGTCCAGCTTTTTTCATTTCATACATCTTCATCCTGCATAATACCACGGAAAAGAATATAGTGAGGATAATTACAGGTAATGATCGATCAATGAGCACTACGGCTAGCTTGAGACTTAAATTACAGAAAGAAATCACTTATAGACAATAGCAATTGATGAGAGATTTGTCGAGTGCATCTTGATTGAATAACTGAAATAGTTATGTATACTCAATGGACAGAGCTAGCGCATGGAATTAATGCTCTTCCTTGACGTTCACCATGAGGGACAATCGATTGGAACTCTTGGTAATTTTCATGTACCAATCATGCAATTCATACATTCTCGTTGGGAGGTTCTTGACCTCCTCAAGCTTGACCAGAGGTTGGACGCGGACATATTTCCGTTTTAGCTTCTCCTCTTTAAAATTTTCCATGGGCTCCAAGCCTAGGAGTTGTTTTACAGTGCATCCGATCTCTTCAGCCTGCCTTATATGGTCGTCGGTCATTACCAGCTGATCGGCGCCGGTACTCGCATGTGTTGGTACAATGAGCGGGGGATTGATTGCACCGCCTGTTCTCCCAGCCAGGGAACGGTTTTCCCGCTTTTTTTGGTACCTACTTGGCTCGAGCTCGAGCTTGACTCGTTCTTTCGTTGTGCTTGATGTGCCTTTCTGATTTGGCGCTCATAGTCTGAGTCAACAGGCTTGGGAGCTGGTTTTCTTGCCATATGAATAAAGTGGTCAACGATTTTCTCAAGCACTTTCTTCTTTGGCGGTGGTGCCGATTTCGGTCCAAAATGGGCGTCCACTTGGGCCTTCACTATGGCTGTGTTTTGCTCCTCTGTCATGTCGTAAGGCCTCTGCAGAAGAGGTGCGAGGCTTGGACCATATTGAAATCGCTTGCCTCCGCCTATACCTCCTATACTACCTCGACCTGTACCGCTACGCACCATAGCTACGGCGGCTCTCTTTCGATGTTCCTAAGTTGGCGGAGACGGCTGACGTGGCTGACTTGGAGGAGAAGTGGGCTGACGCGGTGCCGGACTTGGAAAAGGAGGAGTGGGCTGATGCGGTGCCGAACTCGGAGCAGGAGTGGCCTAACACGGTGTCGGACTTGGAGGAGGAGGAGTGGCCTGACGCGTTGGCGGACTTGAAGGAGCATGACTGTGCTGAGGCGGTGGCTGATGATCACTTGGAGGAGCGGGAGATTGCTAACGCGGTGGCGGACTTCGAGGAGGAGTCGGCTGACACGATGTCGGTGGCCTTGGAAAGATGATGCAATCCTTTCTCCATAGGATGATACGATGTTTGGCCTCTCCCGGTGTGTGCTCCTCGTCACCTCCAGGAATGTCAAGCTCTAGCCCCGAATATTGGTCCACCACCTCATCAACCATGACACAAGCATAGCCAGCTGGAATCGGGTTGCAATGGAAGGTTGCTTCGAGGGAATTTGTATAAGCAACGGCGTCCGCCACCTTCATGGATATGTTCTTCATTTTGAAGTGTAGCTCACAATTATTGCTCTCCATGATGTCATCCATAGGGTATCTATCCAGCAGCTGTGCCTTGCCTGGGGCGGAACCCATGCTACTTCTCAGCATGGATGGGACGGTGCTATCCAATGCTGGATCATCCGCTAGCTGCTGCCGCTGAGACCCCCTTTCTTGAGTAAGTGAGTCGATTTGCTGCTGCTGCTGCTGGAATTGGAGTGCCAACTCCGCGTGCTTTGATTCTAGGCCTTTAAGGTGTTCTGCTTCCTGCTGCCTCTGCTCCTCCTCCAGCTTCCTCTTCTTCTCCTCCTCCATCTTCCTTCTCGCATGGCTTCTGTAGTCGATGTTCCAGTCCGCAAACCCCTCATACCACAGAACAACGCCTTTACCTCGTGTTCTTCCCAGGTGTTCATGATTTCCCAAGGCGCGCGTAAGCTCGTCGTTCTCTCTGTTGGGCGTGAACACCCCCATTCGAGCCTCTTCTATTGCAACAAGTATCTAATCTTCGACTCCTTTAAGACTTGCCCTCTTCGAAACCTCGCCTGTCTTCGGGTCCAACGCCCCCATGCGCATAGAACCAAGTCCTCAACCTGGGGGGCCAACTCTTAGTAACTGGAGTGACCTCTGCATCCATCATCTCTTGCTCAGACTTATCCCACTTAGGCATTGCCACCGTGTAGCCACCTGGCCCCAGCTTATGGAACTGCTCCTTTTTTCGGCATTGGCCTTGTTTACTCTCGAATGTTCCTTAGATAATTCTGATTCCTTGAATTTCACGGAATCGGGCCAGTGCTCTCTTTGCTTCTCCAGTGTTCCCTTGAATTCTGGAGTCTTCTTTCCTCCTTCGACGTACTTGGACCATATACTTTTCTTGTGGTTGTTGAATGCAACTGCCATCTTCTTAAGAGCAGCGGCCTTCACTTTCTGCACATATGCATCTGTGAAATCATCTGGTAGGGTGAAATGTTCCATGAGAGATTCCCAAAGCAGATCTTTTCCTCTGTCGTCAACCCAAGTAAGATCTGGACGTTCCTTTGCTAGCTTTTTCCATTCTTGCATCGAGATCGGGAATTGGTCCTTCACAAGAACTCCGCACTGACGAATGAACTTGTTCGCATTATTCTTAGGCAAGATTGGTTCACCATCAGTTTTGATGGCATCGATGTTGTACTTTACGCCTGGCTTCAACTTTTTGGTCGGGCCTTGCACTATCCTGCTGTCATATTTGCTCGATCCGGAGGACTAAAAGAAGAAAGATCGATTGGTTACTATATCTTCAAATAATTTAAATCATGTGATGATCACCAGACATGGGTCCTATGAAGCGTCGTCGTGAACGGGTCGACGGCGAAGATGCGGGCCGAGCATCGTCGAGAACAAATACTATATGCAAACATTACATTTTTTAAATAATTGGATTGTGATTTCTTATATCAAATTTAAAAAATGATATCGTTGCATATGTCAAAATTCTATATGCATCTATAACATCGATCATCGTCTAACAATTTGACATTAATCTAATTCATCTAGCTAAAACTAACATTTCTATAACTAAAAAACAGAAAAATTTCTAACATTTATATAAACATTTCTATAACTAAAAACATAAAATTACTAACATTTTTATAACTAACAATGTGTGTGTGTGTGTGTGGCCATGGCGGGGCAGGAGCTCACCCCGAGGCGACGGGGATGGAGACAGGCAGCGACGGGCCGGGGCGGCGACAGGGATGGCGACGACGGGGATGGCAATGGGGACGGCACGACTATGGGCGGTGACGGGGACGGGGGCGACGACGGGGGCGGCAATGGGCGCGTCGACGGGGGCGGCGACGGGGCAAAGGAGAAGAAGCAGAGGAAGAGATGAAAACTGACGAAATTCGTAAGTGTTGTATATATAGAAATGACCTTTAGTACCGGTTGGAGGACGGGGATGGCGACGAGGACAGCACGGCTATGGGCGGCGACGGGGATGGGGGCGACGACGGGGCAGAGGAGAAGAAGCAGAGGAAGAGATGAAAATTGACGAAATCCGTCAGTGTTGTATATATAGGAATGACCTTTAGTACCGGTTGGAGCCACCAACCGGTCCTAAAGGTCAAATTTGGCCAACCCAAGCGGCGGGAAGTGACCCCTTTAGTACCGGGTCGTGGCTCCAACCGGTACTAAAGACCCTCCTTCAGTACCGGTTGGAGCCACGACCTAGTACTAAAGGGGGTGCGCTGGCGCAAGTGTGGTGCGGGCAAGTTTAGTCCCACCTTGCTAGCCGAGAGCCACCCGCACCAGCTTGTAAGCCCCGCCCTGCATGCTGTCTCGACCTCCTCTCTATTGCAGGCGTTCTGGCCCTACCTCTGCTTGCATGCCCTGTTGGGCCTACTGGTCTAGCGGGCCTGCATCCTGGCCCAACTACAGGTTGGGTTTCTAGTCATATGCAGGCCACTGTGGCCTAGTAGGCGGTCTTTTTTATTTAATTTTTTCTTTTCTACTTTATTTATTTTCTTTTATTTATTTCTGAGTTGTTTTTTGCTGTATTTAGAGTTTCTTTGTGAATATTTTTTCTTTAGGTACAAAAAATTACAAACTTTTTGTTAGTTCCAGTAGTTTTCAAATTTGAATAGTTTAAATTTGAATTATTTGAATTTTGTGTGAATCACTATAGTTTGTGAATAACTTTACTTTATAAATAGATTTTTCAGTGATTCTTTTATATTATATTTAATATTAGTGTGTTTTATCATTATATTCAATTTGGTAATACTTAGGTTATTTAAAAAAATGAAATGCCTTTGTAACAGATGAGATTTCGTTAGAAACCCTATTACTTCGAAAGAGATTGTCCATTTTGTACATGAAGTGCATCCAGTTTTTGTCGTAACCCTCTCTACTTTTTTGCACATGCTATGTGGGTGAAATGATGATACCATGACAATTTTCAACCTTTTCAGAGTTCATTTGTAGTGCTTTTCAATTTCAGGGTCATTTAGCTCAAAAAATCAGTAAATGCATGAAAAATAGCAACCAGAAAGGGTTGAAAGTTGATGACGTGGCTTTGAATGGTTCATATTGAACGCACAAAAAGTTTGGAGTTGTAATAAGTTAAAAAATGAATTGCCTTTGTAACAGAGGAGTTTTTGTCCGAAACCCTGATACTTCGAAAGAAATTGTCCATTTTGTACATGAAGTGCATCCAGTTTTTGCCGTAACCCTCTCTGCTTTTTTGCACATGCTATGTGGGTGAAATGATGATACCATGCCTACTTTTGACCTTTTCAGAGTTCATTTGTAGTGATTTTCAATTTCAGGGTCATTTAGCTCAAAAAATTTAGTAAATGCATGAAAAATAGCACATGAAGTTAGAAAGGGTTAAAAGTTGATGATGTGGCTTTGAATGGTGCATATTGAACGCATAAAAAGTCTGGAGTTGTAATAAGTTAAAAAATGAAATGCCTTTTGTAACAGATGAGTTTTCGTGCGAAACTTTGATACTTCGGAAGAGATTGTCCATTTTGGACACGAAGTGCATCCAGCCTCGTGTCATATTGACCCATTTGCACCCTAATTAACTATTACAAAGATTCGCAAAACACATAAGTGATGACAGTGAAGCATATCACATCCCAGAGTGGGATCTTTGGGCCGTGTGAAACTTTTTCTTCACGTGTGTCCCTTTGCGCCGTAACCATGGACAATCTTCATCATTTAATTGGATGCTTGGGTCAATATTCACTCTGAATGGAGCAATTTCATTAAACTTTTCATAATCTTCTGATATGTCTGTCTTGTCATCCACTCCCACGATGTTTCTTTTCCCTGAAAGAACTATGTAGCGCTTTGGCTCATCGTATGATGTATTCGCTTCCTTATCTTTTCTTTTTTCTCGGCTTGGTAGACATGTCCTTCACATAGAAAACGTGCGCCACATCATTGGCTAGGACGAATGGTTCGTCTGCATAGGCAAGATTGTTGAGATCCACTATTGTCATTCCATATTGCGGGTCTTCCATTACCCCGCCTCGTTTCATATTGACCCATTTGCACCGAAACAAAGGGACATTCAAACCACGTCCATAGTCAAGTTCCCATATGTCCTCTATGTAACCATAATATGTGTCCTTTCCCGTCTTGGTTGCTGCATCAAAGCGGACACCACTGTTTTGGTCGGTGCTCTTCTTATCTTGGGCGATCGTGTAAACTGTATTTCCATTTATCTCGTATCCTTTGAAAGTCATTATATTCAAAGATGGTAACTTGGACAGCAAGTACATGTCATCTTCAATAGCGGTGTCATGCATGGCACGTGTCTGCAACCAACCAGCGAAAGTACCCATTTGTTCACGTGTAGTCCAGTCATCAGACTACTTCGGGTGTTTGGAACATAGAAAATTCTTGTGTTCCTCCATATACGGAGCCACCAAGGCAGAATTCTGTAGAACTATGTAGTGTGCTTGAGCGCGAGAATGCCCGTCCATACGTATTATTTGATTCCCTCCTAGCATGCCTTTTCCACCTAGTCTGCCCTTATGCCGCGATTCAGGAACACCAATCAGCTTAAGGTCAGGAATAAAGTCAATACAAAACTCAATGACCTCCTCATTTTCATGGCCCTTGGAGATGCTTCCTTCTGGCCTAGCATGGTTATGAACATATTTCTTTAAGACTCCCATGAACCTCTCAAAGGGGAACATATTGTGTAGAAATACAGGACCCAAGAAGTTAATCTCTTCGCATAGGTTAACTAGGACATGCGTCATGATGTTGAAGAAGGATGGTGGGAACACCAACTCGAAACTGACAAGACATTGCACCAAATCATTCTCTAACCTTGGTATGATTTCTGGATCGATTACCTTCTGAGAGATTGCATTGAGGAATGCACATAGCTTCACAATGGCTAATCAAACATTTTCCGGTAGAAGCCCCCTCAATGCAACCAGAAGCATTTGCGTCATAATCACGTGGCAGTCATGAGACTTTAGGTTCTGTAACTTTTTCTCTGCCATATTTATTATTCCCTTTATATTCGACGAGAAGCCAGATGGTACCTTCATACTGAGCAGGCATTCAAAGAAGATTTCCTTCTCTTCTTTGGTAAGAGCGTAGCTGGCATGACCCTGATGTATGCCGTCTTTTCTGTGCATACATTGCTGGTCCTCCTGTGCCTCCGGTGTATCTTTTGTCTTCCCGTACACACCCAAGAAGCCAAGCAGGGTCACGCAAAGATTCTTCGTCACGTGCATCACGTCGATTGCAGAGCGGACCTCTAGGTCTTTCCAATAGGGCATGTCCCAAAAATATAGATTTCTTCTTCCACATGGGTGCGTGTCCGTCAGCGTCATTCGGAATAGGTTGTCTGCGAGGACCCTTTCCAAAGATTACCTTAAAATCCTTAACCATATCATGTACATCAACACCAGTGCGGTGTTGAGGCTTTGTCCGGTGATCCGCCTCACCTTTGAAATGCTTGCCTTTCTTTCTTACGGGATGCTTGCTCGGAAGAAATCGACGATGTCCCAGGTACACATTCTTCTTACAATTATTCAAATATATACTGTCGGTATCATCCAAACAATGCGTGCATGCGTGGTATCCCTTGTTTGTCTGTCCTGAAAGGTTACTGAGAGCAGGCCAATCATTGATGGTCACGAACAATAACGCCTTTAGGTCAAATTCTTCCCCCATGTGCTCATCCCATGCACGTACACCTTTTCCATTCCACAGCTGTAAGAATTCTTCAACTAATGGCCTTAGGTACACATCAATGTCGTTGCCGGGTTGCTTAGGGCCTTGGATGAGCACTAGCATCATAATGAACTTCTGCTTCATACACAACCAAAGAGGAAGGTTATACATGCATAGAGTCACATGCCCCGTGCTATGGTTGCTGCTCTGCTCCCCAAAAGGATTAATGCCATCTGTGCTTAGACCAAACCATACGTTCCTTGCGTCACCTGCAAAGTCCTTCTTGTACTTTCTCTTGATTTTTCTCCACTATGACCCATCAGCGGGTCCTCTCAACTTCCCGTCTTTCTTACGGTCTTCTCTGTGACATCGCAACGCCTTGGCATGCTCTTTGTTTTGGAACAAACATTTCAACTGCGGTATTATAGGAGCATACCACATCACCTTGGCAGGAATCTTCTTCCTGGGTCGGTCGCCCTCAACATCACCAGGGTCATCGCGGCTGATCTTATAGCGCAATGCACCACATACCGGGCACGCTTTCAAATCCACGTACTCAGCGCGGTAGAGGATGCAATCATTAGGGCATGCATGTATCTTCTGCACCTCTAACCCTAGAGGGCAAACAACCTTCTTTGCTTCGTACGTACTCTCGAGCAATTCGTTGTCCTTTGGAAGCATCTTCTTTAACATTGCCAACAACTTTCCAAATCCCTTGTCAGATACACCATTCTTTGCCTTCCATTGCAGCAATTCCAGTGTGGTGCCTAGCTTTTTCTTGTCAGCTTCGCAATTCGGGTACAACAATTTCTTGTGATCCTCTAACATGCGTCGCAACTTCTTCTTCTCCTTTTCACTTGTGCAGTTTCTCTCTGCATTGCCAATGGCCCAACCTAGATCATCAGCTGGCTCATCTGATGCCTCTTCTTCAGCTTCTTCCCGCATTACCAGCTCAGATTCTTCCCAAATTACTGGCTCAGCTTCTTCCCCCATTGTTGTATCATCGTATTCAGGGAACCCATGGCCAGGATAGCTATCGTCGTCCTCTTCTTCTTCATTGTCTTCCATCATAACCCCTCTTTCTCCGTGCTTGGTCCAAACATTATAGTGGGGCATGAAACCAGACTTAAACAGGTGGACATGAATGGTTTTTAACTTAGAGTACTTTTGATCATTCTTACAGCCAGCACATGGACAAGGCATAAAACCATCCGCCCGCTTGTTTGCCTTAGCCGCAAGTAGAAAAGTATGCACTCCATCAACGAAATGGGGAGAGCATCGGTCATCGTACATCCATTGCCGTCTCATCTTCATTACACATCACCGAAAAGACCAAATTAATACAAGTTCATATATAAAGTTCATATAACACCTATTCTCATAAAACGAACATACAAATAACTCTCTAGCTAAAGCATTTAAATGCAACAACAAATGCGATCAAGATCGCAACTAAGGTAACAATTGATCCAACAGCATAATGATACGAAGCCTCACTACCAATGGCATATTTTCTAACCTTTATAATCTTCAAGCGCATTTATCCATCTTGATCTTGTGATCATCGACGACATCGGCAACATGCAACTCCAATTCCATCTTCTTCCCCTCAATTCTTTTCAATTTTTCTTTCAGATACTTGTTTTCTCTTTCAACTAAATTTAACCTCTCGACAATAGGGTCGGTTGGAATTTCCGGTTCACATGCCTCCTAGATAAAAATATCTATGTCAACTTGATGAGCATAATTTGTCAAAAACACAAAATGCAACAAATAGTTATAAAAGAAAATATACCACATCCGAATCATAAATTGGACGAGGGCCGACAGGGACGGATATCGAAACCATGGCACTATGAATAACAAACAATGTACGGTAAGATAATCATACAAGTAACTATATATCTAAATCACACAAACATGATTTTTTTATTTAAAAAAAGATAAGAACAAGAGGCTCACCACAAGGTTGTGCGGCGACGGTACGGTAGGACGATCGACGGTGGTTAGGACGGAGACGGGAGGCACTAAGTAAACCACACCTACATATGCAAACTAAGAGTTATTTTTAGCTCAAATTGCATATAAATCAAATAAACTACCACATATAATTCCTCCCAAATTACTAAAACCCACAAATTAATCACTATATAAAGCATTGCAAGAGCTAATATAGCAATGAGAGATGAAAGGTCAAAGTTGTTTACCTTTATGATCACTTGAATGGATGGGGACCTTCAAATCTTGACAAAATTTGGGCAAAATGTGTGATGAGCTCGTGGGGAAGAGGGGGAGAACAGAGAGGAGAGGGGAAAGGGGAAAAATAGAGCGAGCTGGGGTGGACGAAAGGTTTATATAGGACGACCTTAGTACCGGTTCGTGACACGAACCGGTACTAAAGGTGCTAGAGGGGCCCCAGTCTGACCACATCCCGCCACCACTATTTTTAGCACTAGTTCGTGGCACGAACCGATGCTAAAGGTTCACAACGAACCGGTACTAATGAGAGCAACCTGCCTAGCCGTTGGAACCGTCACTAATGGTCACATTAGTGTCGGGTCAAATACAAATCGAGACTAATGAGCTAAACATTAGGCCTTTTTCCTACTAGTGGCGTGATGTTGTTGGTCTTTTTGCATAATGTGGTCTCCTATTTTCCTTGAGTTAATACATCATACATCTACCAGTCTTTTAGCTTTCTATTGTATAATTGATGTATATGAGTAGACGCATGCACTCTAGCTAGCTATATCAGGTGACGATAAGATTTCAGAAAAAGCCGGCTTGCAAGCTACATCAAGGTAACGTGAGTTTGCAGTAGGAGTGCCAAACCGATGAATATACCTGGCTCCTACCGCCGGCTGGCCAACGTACATCTTGCAGTGCACAGGCATGTTTTTCCACGGCTCTTGTTATACCGATCGGCGTGTTTTGTATATGCACCGAGGGAAACCTCCATCCACCAGGCCAAGACTAACATACATCTTTCAGTCCGGCATGTCTGGCCATGACTCTTCGCACTACAAAAAAATACACTTCCGTGATGATACGTGTTTGTCACAGTAGGTCGCTTTTTTTGTCATGCATGTACATCCATGACAAATTTATGACAGAATCAAGATAGTCGTACCTATGCTGTCGTAGAAGTGTTCCATGACATTATCAAAATTATCATCACAGAAGTGTCCAATTCCATGACGATAAATCGCGCGTCATAGAAGTGCTTTCATCAAGGGTGACCGACACGTGGCATCCACCGTAATGGAACGCCGTTAAGCTATCGGGTCGGGTTTTGGATCCGATAACCCGTTAACAGCCCCGACCAATGGGGATTTTCCACGTGTAAAATCATCATTGGCTAGAGGAAACACATGTCGGCTCGTCATCGGGACAGATGTCATCCACTCACTGGACAGAAGGCGCCTATGATACGTCAACACGTGGCACGACCCAACAAGTTTAAATGGGCCGGCCCAACTAAAGGCCCACAAGATTTTGCGGACCATAATGGGCCGGCCCAGCTAAAGGCCCACGAGATTTTGCGAACCATAATGGGCTGGCCCAGCTAAAGGCCCACAAGATTTTGCGGGCCATAATGGGCCGGCCCAGGTAAAGGCCCACAAGATTTTTGTGTGCCGTAATGGGCCGGCCCAAGTAAAGGCCCACAAGATTCTTGCGGATCATAATGGGCCGGCCCAGCTAAAGGCCCATGAGATTTCGCCGACATTAATGGGCTGGCCCAGCTGTAGGCCCACAAGATTTTGAGGACCCTAGTAGGACGGCCCATTAACTGCGTGCCATGTTTTGGGCCAAATGCGGGCCCATATATGATCCGGTCCATTATTGGCCTGCCACACTCTGTGCCTAATAGTGGCCCATATGAGATCCGGCCCATTAAAGGCCTACCACATTCTGGGCCAAATTACGGCCCAGATCAGGTCCGACCATTTAAGAGGCTTTGGGCTCAATTATGGCCCATATCAGATTTGGCCCGTCAATTGGACACTATGCTTTTGGGCCCACTTGCTAAAGGCCCACTTAGTAATTCGGCCTGATATTAGTTTTGCCCTGTTAAGGGCCCGTTTAACATTTCGGCCCTATATTAATTTCAGCCTGTTAAAAGCCCGTCATATAGTTGGGCCTAACTACGACCCGGTTTGCATCCGGCCTGCTCGCAGCCGATATCTGATTGGGCCAAACAAGGACTGAGACAATTTTTTGTCTAGTTAAAAGCCCATGATTTTATTCGCACAATCATGGGCCGGGGTTCATTTCAGGCTGCTGTCGGCCCGTGAGCTGTTCGGCACGTTTCAGGCCCAACCTACATCGTGATTGCATGACGACCCGATTATGTACCGTAATTTTATGGTTTGGCCGGTTTACTGCGAAGACAGGATATATATATAGTAAAATAACTATGGCATCGTGAATAAGAAAAAACCTAGACTATACAATAAAGAAATTATAGCATATTACATCCACTGGGCATCAAAGTTTGCCACTATGATAATAAAGCACAAGGAGACAGCAGATTACATACACTGGGCATCAAAGATCGCCACCAGTGCAAATAAACACACTGACAAATAATATACAAAACCGACAACACTTCAATAGAATTCAGGAAAGGTTAGCCCTGCTGGGGAGCTGCAGCGCAAGCAGCTGAGCAAGATGATGAGACTGCGCTTGTTCAACACTTATATCTTGCGCACTCTGAAAGATAAACAAGCAGACAGATGACATGTTTTGCACATAAAAGTATCAGTGTTGACAATTCATCACATTTCTTACTGACGAATAAAGTGACACGCTTTAAATTTGCATTAACACAATATGGTATTGTTCAGGTCAAGACATGGCAGGAAAAGCCATTGTGAAGGAGTTGGCAGCTTCACGACACCACTGGGTTACAGATCAAGAACTCATAAGTATCAATGGTTAGCGTGCTGTCAATTTATACCATTTCAGATTGGCAAATAAAGAGAAGGTTTAAATAATAGTAGAATGATACGACATTGTTCATAGTTAAGACATTGCAGAATATGACATTGTGCTGTAGTGGGTAGGTTCACCACACCACTGGATTAGGGATGAAGAACAGAAGCATACATGCAACGCAAAAGAAGATCACTTGCTGTGTATAGTTTAATTTACATGGTATGAAGAAGGAACTTGGTTGTACAACTGAAAACTTAAATTGAGAAAGGACAAACTTTTGTTTATGAACTACATATAATAAACTTTAAACAAACAATTTGATGCAAACACCAGAAATAAACAACTATTGCAGTCATGCCTAACCAAATATATACAACAAAGTTTGTAGGCTTGAGATGGACAAATTTACATTATTGGTGAAGACAGGCTCTATAAAGGCCTTGTCCATGCTGATGGGGGGCAATTCAAGAAGTTTACCACAGAATCTTCTTCAAAAGCATTGCCTTTATTCTACATTTTGTTAAGAGTAAATATAGATGTGATAATATACGAAAAATGGAGAATATTTAAGATAAGATGAAGAGTGATGCTACATAACCAAGTAGCTATAAATGTAAGTGCAGCGATACAGGCAAAAGGTACAGCCAAGAGCAATGCACAACTAAACTTCTTCAGTACCAACCTTATGGTAAGAGTAAATATAGATCTGATGTGTAGAAAATGGAGGGCAAAGGAAAATAAGCTGCAGAGTGATGGTACATGAACAACTACCTGTCATTATAAGTACATCGATAAAGGACAACATGTACTTACAAGAACAATGCAGAGCTAAAAAAACATTGGCATTGGCTATATTCTACACTAATGTAACCATTCATACAGATCAGATAATTTGGAGCGAACAATTGATAAGCAAGCTATCATGCATACTGCTGTCACATAATTAACCAGGTGTGTATGCAAGTACAATGATATAGGACAACAGGTACTAACAAGAGCAAAGCAGCGGGCAGCATATTTGCGATATCCTGTCGTTCTTGTCAAACCGGAATTCTTCTTCGAGCAGGTTTCCTGCAAAAAAGATCCGTAAGGCACATGCGGAAAAGTAGAAGTTCAAATTGTCATGTGATTTCATAGACAGTACCTCATCCTGGGAACGGGACCAGTGCATAACAAGGTTTTTCCATTCAATTTCTTCTAAATTTAGCACAGGAGACTTCACCAGAAATTCGTTTATAGACTTGCCATCAAAGTGTGATTTCCTTAGGTAACACCGATACTGCTACAATGCTTCCTTGAAAAGCACAAGCAAGCTTTGCTCGTCATGACTATCCAGATTGATCCTCGCCTAGTTACAACAATGTAATGTAAATCATTGATGTGTTCAATCAACAGAAAACAGGAAAATAATAACCATGAATAATAGCACTTACACGTAAGTTGGACAGGAAGATGTGAAAATGGTGTTTGTCTTCACAATAATCTTCCCATGATGGGAATATATGTACTTAGTCCCTAACAACATTGAAAGCATTGTCTTTTAAACTGGGAATACATGGAATGTGGTTCCAATCTACAGGAATTGGCCATCTCTGTAGTTGGGATAGGTCTTCGGCCGGTGGACTTGCTGTACTTTTTGCTGGAGTGGGATTTTTCTGTGGTACAGCTGGTGCTATGGCAAATGAAATCGGTATACCTTTTGCTGGAGTGTAGGTCCTGTGTGGTGGGGCTAGTGGTGTGGTTAGTGAAGTATGGGTACAGTCTGCCGGAGTCGGTCCTACGTTTTGTGTCACTGGTTGTACATCCAATATAAGTGGGGTGCTGTCTGATTTCTCTGACACCACCACGTTTTTCAAGGACTTTGCTGGTGCTCCTTCAGGTTCGGCAATCACCCTCTTCCTTTTTGATGTCTAATGCACAAGAACAACATTTGAGTGGAAAAACATGGCATGATGACAGATGGAATATGTATTGATAATGGATGGGCATGGCATCTCGACATATATGATGAGTAAAGTAAGCATATGGCGGTGCAACAAAGTAGAAGAAATGCAAGACAACATATGCAAGATACGCGCAATCAATAAAACCTTGCCAAATTAGAACAGGCACCTTGATGGGTGAATAGGACAGGCCATCTGCCTTTGACTCCTCGAGGTTAGAATAGTCATTAGGATGATATTCTGAACAAGAATCAACAGGTGGGGAGCGTACGAGTTTCATTGCTTCCAGAATGGCACTCAACGCCTTGCTGCCAATTTTGTAAGTCATTGCAGTGTTCCACAATATTCTTCTGATGCGCGGATTCTGATATTCACTATAATTGCGTATAATATCTGAGAACCATGAAAACATAAATAGTTGTGAGATTATCTTTGTAATGCAGATGATATTCTAATATATGGGTGCCCCTGTAAACACTTGTGTGCTATCACTAAATTCTAATGAGAGAGCTCATGTGTGATGTAATATGGTGCGTGCATTTATATAATCTAGCACAAGTACACAAAAATAGGCTCCAGAAGTAAGGATAGCTGGCAGATGATAGGTTCATAATATAATGTATAGAGAGTTTATTGCCAAACCATGATAACAAGAGCACACAGCAACTAGGCAGATCATAGGGGCTGTTTGGTTTTAGGACTAGCATTGCCACACTTTGCCACACATTTTTGCCAAACTTGACTAAGGTTAGTTCATCAAAATGAGAGCCACAAGTTGGCAAGCCTAAGGGAATCTTGCCACACTTTTTGTGTGTATGCCATGTGGGGTCCAAGTGTGGCTTGCCTAAGATGTGGCTTGAACCAAACACTCACCTAAGTTGGTCAAACCTGCCTAACCTTAGGTGTGGCAATCTTTGGCAAAGTTAGTCACAAACCAAACAACCCCATAGTGTACATAACAGGGGTACACCATAACCAGGACATATAAATCGGGAAAGTGGAACGGGCTGGAAATTACGGTGTTGTATTGCCGCTAGTAATTCAAAGCCTATCGATCATGTACATGCCAGCTCTATCAGCTCTTGACTGCAGATGTCCCTACTCCCCTTCCTGACAAGGAACATACTGTGCTTCTCATACAGAACACGGCATGGGCCGCCGGCCGAACCACCGGCCCCACCGCCTGTGTTCCTCCGCCACCCCCGCCCCCGCCCCACCCGCGTCGAGTTTTCTTCGTTCGACGAGGCCCCACCACCGCCCCCACAACCACCGTCCCCACCCGAGCCCCTTCGATCGCACCGGCGAACTCCGACGAGCTCTGAAAAATCGACTGACCCAATTTTGAAATTTAGTCTACTGTGATTTAACTAGTGTGGAATATAAAAGGGGAAAACCATAAGCATTGCGAGTATGGTGTTTAGCGTGCCATGGCGGATCTGAAGGTGCAAAGTGGACAAAGGCAACTTCGCAACCAAGACAAGAAATCAGAGTAAAGCAATGCTGATCTATTTTCTTGTTGCGATAAATAAGTTGAGCAGATACAAAAGAGTACCGCCTCTGGTGCGGCACCGTGTACGCATCTGCTGAGAATTTGATGGTGCTGCGGTAGCGATGGCTGTCGGAGGCGTGGAACCAGATCTAGGAGGGTAGACGGTGGCGGCAGGGCGCGGTGGACGAGACGGTCGTAGGAGCGGCGCCGGCAAGGTGGACGACGGCGGGGATGAAGCGAGAGGACGGGATGCAAGGATCCCGGTCCGAAGCCATGGATGAGAGAGGTCGATCTCTTGTAATGGACGGCGGCGTCGGGGTGTCAGCTTCGGCATGGTGGAGGAGGACGGCGGTGGATGGGGTGGCGGACGGCAACGGCGGAGGAGGGTGGGGTGGAGAGGGTGTTTTGGCGCCCACGGAGTACGAATGGGGAAAAGGAAGGTAGAGAGGAAGGGGGAACCATGTATTCAGGGCGCGCTTGTCTCAAATGCGAGGAAATTTACAAACTTAGCCCCCGTTTCAAATTTCTACTACATCACAGCAACACTAGTCGGTTGGGGATAGGACGGTAATCTCGCATATACTGAATATTTGCCGACGAGAGCTTATTTTTGGCGCCCACCGTGTATGAATATGAATCGGGGAGGGAGTCGATTTCTGCCGAGGACACATTGTGTTTTGGCGCCCACCGTGTATGAATCCGGGTGAGATGCGGTTACGTCACGTTTGGGTGAAATTACAAACCTACCCCTACCGAAACCTATAGAAATCCAACATATAGGCTTTGCGTGGCAGGGATAGGCAGTAGTGATTTCCATCTCGCAAATTTTGGTTTCGGGCGGTTACTTCGACTTTCCCCCCTTCGTTCAAATTTTGCAGAGTGCACGTTTACCATGCCAACTCAATTCGAATCCCGTTTGTATTCTATTTTTTTGGGCGGGATCCATTTTCAATTGGAATTACATTCTATATACATCATTTTTTATATATACTTTCAGAAGCACAACACCATTTATACATAAATATGGTTTACAAATGGCATGATCTCAGATTCATAAGGTTGTATCCATCAATTTGGATTTTCAAATATTTGAAACCACTTTATGTTGAAATCCAATGTATGCATTCCTCGCTAACTGTCTCCAATTAATGTGTGTTTCATGCCGGTTTTTTTACTTCTCAAACATGTATAATGTGTTTCACACACGCAACATATAGTGTAATCCCGTTTAGACATTAATTGCATATAAACCATGCATTGTTTATAATTGAAGAATCTATGGATCACCAATATTGATAAACTATATAACATTACATGTGTGCCCAAATTCAAATGAATATGCATGTTTGATACACCAATTTGCGTTATGATATTATCGATGTCGTGATCTCCAGTTTAAATATTTGAATCCCCTTTAATCCAGATATTCGTCTCATATAGCTATCACTCATGCTTATATAGGACTATCTCTCTGGACCCATATGCGTTCATCGTCTCTCAGGTATCTCTCGTGCTACCTGTATGTCGACAATGATCTTTTATCTTCGTAACACACTGACGGTACTATCTCCCTCGACCTTCATCACTCTATCTCTCTCAAAGTATATCTCGCTCCCTGCTATGTGTCTCTAACTATAATTCTCCATGTGGAATCTCTTTCTCTCACACAAACACAAAACTTTGTCTCCCGGGGTCTCATTTCTCTCTACTATTCCCATGTGTGCCACTCGCACACCCCTCATACAGAGATGTCTTTCGCTCCTTAGATATGAGAACCTACGACTCTTCCTCTTCAATATCTCTTTCTCACACACAAACACAAACTCTGTCTTCCAGGGTCTCATATTTCTCCATTGTTCTCTTGTATGTCGCTCACACACACCCTCTCTCCCTAGAGATATCTTGCGTTCCCTCGTATGTCTCTCTAGCTATCACTCTCGTTGTGAGATATCTTTCTCTCTCGCAGACACAAAACTCCGTCTCTCTGGATCTCATTTCTCTCTAATATATGTTTGTATGTGACTCACACGCACCCTCTCTCTATCTCTCTCACACCCACACACATAACCCAGCCTCCTGATCCACTCGACTCCTATCTCTAACGCACACTAGGTAGCACCTTTATCTTTCTATTTATCTGTTTCTCCATCAACCTTCTTTCTCGCCCTCACTCTTGATTCCTATCACGCACACTACATATGTTTCTCTCTACATGCAGTCAAGTGCCCTCTCACACACATATATAACTTCACCCTTTGAACCACCCGACGGTCATCTCCAACACCCAAACTAGCGGATGTCCCTCTAGCTAGCATCTCCATCTCTGTATCTATCTGTAGTTTCTCCGTCAACATTTCTTTCTCGCACAGAGTCTAGCTTCCTATCACCCACACTATATATGTCTCTCCATACATATGCATTTATAGGTTGGTATCTTTTGCACAATCGTTGCGCCTCACTCCCTCTGCTCGCCATAGATGCATGCTCCAGCCCACGCCACTATCTCTTAAAGATAAAAGCACATGCTCAATTGTCGGGACTTCTTCCATGCATTCTCACATGCATGCATATTGTCATACCGATCCGTCTCTCCCATGTCGTTGATCTTATGACTTATGTCTTCTTTCTTTTATCTCGATCATGCGCGCGCGCACACACACACATCCCACGTATACATGTATACCTCTCACACATGCACGTTCAAGGTCTCTATGTCTCCATACGTAGTTAATTACCCTCAATCCTAATGCCACATCGAATCGTTCTCCTCTTTTGTGCACATAACTTCCGCCTGGATGGGTAAAACACACACTCACACTTAACAATCTCCTTCTAGCTACCCCCCCCCGCCTCTTACTCTTCCCCTATATCCCCGAAACCAATAAGACCGTCCCTTAGTTTAATTCCCGCCTACATGCACCATCGATATATAGTAGTCTTCCTCGGTGTCTCTCGAACAAACACGTTCTCTTGAAGTAGACTCCTCTCACGCGCACACACCTTCTCTTCCCTCTCTACGGGCATTTTCTCTCTCGCACCCCATCGTTGGTGGCCTCTGCCATACACATCACCTCTCTATGATGAAAGCCATGCACACTTAAATTACATCCGCCATAGAGGACCCCGCGACACACACACACACACACGCACCCCCCAACACACACACACACTAAGACTCCATCTCTCTCACACACAACACACACGCACACACAAGCACGCACGCCCCCCCCACACACACTAAGACTCCATCTCTCTCCCTCTCTCTCACACACACACAAACTAAGACTCCATCTATCTCTCTCCTCTCTCTCTCTCTGACACACAAACACACCCCCACACACACTAAAGACTCCATCTCACACACACATGCTCTAGGCGGAGCATTTTTTCCTACCACCCTTCATCCAACCTTACCCGTATGATAAACAATCACCTTTATTTACTTGCATAACATGGACAAATTCCACTTTACTTTAGTAGTCAGCAAACTTATCATCTGTACCCTTATAAAAAACGAGTTGGTGGTGATGGTGTGCCTGCCATCTTGTAATACAGACCATATGATCTATATCTGAGGATAGAAAGCAAACTATGATAATTTTACAAAATATACCGACACCTCTCTCCACATCATTATCTCTCGCAACCTCATTGCTCAGCAATTAAAAATGAATAAGTCTCTGGAACAATCTAGCATGCATGGTGGCCGTTGCCACCTGCCGGCGTCGTCCACCCCCATGCCTCCGCCCATTCCGACCACCAGTCACCACCACGCTCCACTCCTCCTTGCCTTATCTCTCATCTTTCATTTTTTCGATGACATTCTCGAGATACCAGTTTTGCAATAAAATTCTTGAGATATCATTAGTTTTTACACATGGGATTACTCCTGCATGGGTCAATCACAACAGGTGTTCTGTAAAAAAATGCATATTGATGTTCCGTTCAATGCACGAGAATCTTGCTTGTAATTATATAACGCAAATCACGAGCAGGAAGTGACATTTTTTTGACACAACCACGTTAACATGGCCATGTAAATCACTAGCTAAAGTAAATACCATTATACTTATATCCTGATGCAAAAGGTTGAGTACATGTCCGAAGAGTAGAGTCGCACACACGCACTCTGTCTCTCAGAATCTCTCTCTCACACACACTAGTTACGTGACGCCCACTTAAGCAGACACGTATGTTACAATTTGTGCACCCGCGGGTACACGTGATGCTGCCCATTTATTTAAGCCGGAGGCGAACCCAAACAGTAGCTGCATTCATTCCCCTCCTGCCGCCTCTTCTCTAGTCGCCGTTGCCCGGTAGCCATGGGCCGGCCGAAGGTAACAACATACGCCATACTCCCGCTGGAGCGGCGCTTTAATATGGAAATTTTAGTGGTCATGCATGCATCTTTTTGTGCTAGCACTCTTATATAAGGGTTGACTGGTCGCTTCCTGCGGACGTGCGCGAGCGGTGGAAGAGGAAGGAGAAGGGAAGCGGGCTGTGGAGTAACGTTTTTACCACAATTTCTTAGGAAACTGAGTGCAATAATTGAGTAGTTTTGCAAACTACCAGTACTACACCTAAAACGGCTCAAAACCTATACTCCCTTGCCAGCGTGCGCTTCCCGCGTGAAATAGTCAGCGTCGCCCTGGAGCGTCAGTGCTGCATTAATGCCCGGCCAGAGCGGAGGCAACCCTCTCACTGGCGCTGGCTTTGAAGTGACGCGATGGCCGAGAGAGCGCCGCTTCCCGGTGCACGCAACTGCTCCGCGTCGAGACTGGCCATAGGCCCTGTTTGGATCCATGGGTTAGAGTTAGTTTGAGCTAGTTGGGGCTCAAATAGCCCTAAACTATCCAAGCATGAGGGTTTAAATTGGAGCAAGTTGCACCAAACCCACCAAAAAACACTATCCCACCTAAGAGGTGCTAACTGGAGATAGTTCTCATTGGAACCACTGAAAAATCACTTTTCTCTCTCCATGAAGTGCATTTATTGTCAATCTAACCCTGTCACCCAAACACCTCTTTGGCTACAGTTAGTTCAGGGTTAGTCATGAATTAGTCTAACCTCTAGCTAAGTTAGAGTATCAAACAGGAGCAGTATAGGACATGCAAGTTGCTCAAAGCATACAGGAAAATTCGTACGTGAAAGGATTTTTTTTCTTTTTGAAAACGGAACGTGAAAGGAATTTTTTAGAATGCTCTTGGCATGTCGCTAACATGTGATAGTTAACCGACCTCAATAGACGGCAGAAACGCCAGCCCGCCGCACTTTGATAGAGACGAGGAGGGAGAAGCGATACAGGCTGCTGGATTACTAGAGATAGGTGTCGCACGGAAGCCAAGAAATATGGTGATAGCGTGGGTTAGCCATGTACTAGTATGATACTACACTGGGCTGCCATGTTTCGTACTCTTCCAGTCCATTATGGAGATGATTGGTTAATTTTATATCGCTGAATAATATTAAATATTATGAGTGCAGACGCTCCACCACGAGGTTCCTTGCTCCTTCTCGATCGTCCGGAATCTATGTTCTTCCACTCTATTTTTTATGTGAGCTTTGTTCATCCTTTTGCCAACACGCGAGACATCTAGCATCAAGGTGCACGTGTTATGCAAGGATCATTCCATCTATATGAAGAACACGTGGGACTGGAATTATGAGACGAACATGTACCCAGGAGTGGACGTACGAACTTGAGTAATGTAGCGCAGTAAGTGAAGTAGAAAGGCACAAATGGTATGAACATGCATGGCATATAGGGTTTGTTTGGTTGTGTTCTCGTCTCAGCATAGTTGTTCCCTCTTCATGCATGCTCAACTCAACACCCCTCTTTATGCATGCTCTCTTCATGCATGCTTCTAGTGTATTTGTGCTAAACTAGTGTGGACTCATGCACCCTCCATACACTCTACCAAACACCCAAAAGTAGGTCGAGAAGGGAACTCTTGGGCGGCATTTGTCTCTTACTACGTACTACCACTAAATGTTGTACGTGCACTACACGGTGATGTTATGGAGTACGTGCCTAAGTACTCTACTACTACTATATTAGTTGGAGGCACATATTAACTTTTATATTTGTTTACGTGTATGTGCCCCGAGACCTTCCAACTAGACGTGTCTCTGTCTCCAGGTCGCACTTTGTATCGTTCATACCACTAAGTACTACTACGTATGGTCTCCGACCCAGAAGTGGAGACGCTCTACCACGCTGTTTTTTTACGCTGGGCTCTACCACGCTGTTCATGTCCCACTCCTTTCGCTGACGTGTGGGACATCCAGCACGTGCCGTGTTTGGCACCCTTCGTCGTAAGAGTTGAAACGCTAGCATTCATCAAAAATAAAAAATAATTATAAATCGGCAGTGATACTATTTTTTGCGAACCAATCAGCAGTGATACTATACCACGCGGTTTCCTTGCTCCTCGGTATCAGAAAGAATACTTCCGTTCGCCAACATGTGGGACGTCGACCATCCTGGTCCACTTGCCATGCACGCAGAACTCCAAGGGAGTCACCCAGGTCGTCACGCTGCAGTAACAATGACTAATGAGCCATCAAATCACAGGCCCACTTCCCACTTTGAAGTTGCTTGGACGAAGGAACCATCATGACTTCGTTGAATTCCGCTTCTTGAAGAAAACTACTGTACCAGCAGTACTGCTAGCTACAGTAGTTACTCCAACAAAGGCCTCCTTTCGTTCATAGGATATGAATATGAAAATCATAGGAAGTGAGATGACATGCATCTCAATTCCTATAGAGAAAGAGATGCCATTTGATGCTTAGGATATGAATTTTTTCCATTTAGTCTAGGCTAATGTACTGGTAATTTGCTCTAAAAACTACAGTAGTAACTAGTAGTACTGGTACATGCTCGTACTCACACACACACACACACACACACACACACTAACTACTAGTACTACTACTTCTCACATGCTGGCCAGACGCCGTCGTTCTCCTTCCCGGCTTTGTCAGCGACACCCCACCGTGCTTGGATCTCCGCCGACCTCTCCGCAGCGCGTGCGCCCTTTTCTTTCTTGCGGCGGCGGGCCTCTCTTTTCTTGAGTGCTTTCTGAATTTTCTGCTCCCTCTGTGCGGCTTTGGCCGCCTCTTGCTCTACCTCCCATTCGGCCTTGGCATCTTCAAATTCCTCCCACATAGTTGTGAGGTCGCGAGCGGCGATGAACTCAGCACGGCGGGATGCCATCGCTTCCCTACCATTTTGTGTGCGGTCGTGGGCGGCGAGGAACTCGGCGCGGCGGGATGCCATCGCTGCCTTACCGGTTAGTGTGCGGCGCGGTGGCATGAACGACGCTTGGTGAGAGCTCTGGGGTGGAGTGGCCGGACAACCGTATAGTGCATTGGTTTTTCAAGAGCTCAAGGACAGAAGACGAAGCAAATTTGGATTCCCCATCAATCCTGGTCATTTATTACCGAGTAAAATGCATTGGTGGTCATCGAACTTGTCTTGATAGCTCACTTTGATCATTGTATACGAGATATAGTGATTATACGGTCACTGGCTCAGCGTATAGCTCCGTATTTGTCTGGTTGACCAGTCAAACAGTCCGCATGCGCCTCATCAGCTCGTGTTCTTTATCTATCTACGTGGGCCTACCTGTCAATGGAGAAAGAAATACTGTAAAAACCAAAATTATGCTAGAGTCTGGACTGCTTCCGGAGCCCGCTCTCACCGCCCTGGCCCCTCAAGACGCTAGCTGCCCGCCACATGCATGCATGCATAGAAAGTAGTACTCCTTATGTGGAGGAGAGAGAGGCATTGACAAAGTCAAGGAGTGGGCTCTGCAAGAGCCCATCTCTACACGTGCTCCTAGGTATAAAAAAATAATTCTAAAAAAGGCATAAAAACAATTGTGTCTTAAAAAAGAAAGGTAAAAAACATTTGAGAGGAAATAGATAGAGAGAAAGTGAGAAAAAGCTGTAACCTGGGCATTACATGAGGGAGGGAGTGGTTGATGTGCCAAGTTCACTGGGCTGCCGTGTTTCACACTCCTCCGTCGTAACAGTGGAGACAATAGCTTTCATCAAAAATAAACAATGAATACTCATTGCTCGTCCTCTACATCGGAAAGAATACTTTCATTCACCGACATGTGGGACGTCGACCATCCTGGTCCACCTGCCATGCACAAAATTATCCTGGTCTACCCCGGTCGTATTGCAGGCCCAACCTTTCCCACTGTAAGTTGTTCAGACGAAGGAACCATCATGACTTCGTTGAATTCTGCTTCTTCAAGAAAACTTACTGTACCCGCAATACTGCTACCACACGTGAAGACTGGACGGCATTGTACCACGTCATATCACTGAAACCCACTAGGGAAAACTAGCCCGCCTAGGTCATCTATTTTGGAACAGAGGGAGTATGTCTCTGCACTGCTATGATTTTGTGTTGCACGTCATATCACTGAAACCCACTAGGGAAAACTAGCCCGCCTAGGTCATCTATTTTGGAACGGAGGGAGTACGTCTCTGCACTGCTATGATTTTGTGTTGCACGTCATATCACTGAAACCCACTAGGCCAAACTAGCCCGCCTAGGTCATTGATCTCTAAGCCTAGAATTTTAGGAGCTAGGGCAATTGGTCGATCGATGAGGGATAAGTATAAGCGTACCATGAGCTCATCAGCCCCAACGTTTCTCTTCGGTGAGTGTTTTGCAAGTACTATAGCTCGCACAGTAGCTAGCCTACTAACACCAAGAATCATCAAACAAGCACTGCTGCTATGATAAACAGTTCAAACTTACATCTAATCATGCCATATATTACATCAAAAGCTGGTGAGGATACATCTGTTTCCATAACTCGGAGAGGGTTCACATGATTCATTGCATGATTCACTATCAAACAAAAGTAGCAAGATCCTCCCACACAAGACAGTGCACTAGCCCTAAGATGGTTTGATAACAAGCATCGTTATGGTAATTAAACACAAGGCAATGCAAACTACCCTGAAGGATTAGCGCGACCAACTATTTCTTGTCATCGATCTCTCGGGCAATGACCACAGCACGGACAGCGGCATGGGAATCGATTTTTGGGGCGATGTTCACTGGACTGACCGTGACATCAGAATCGATCTCTGGGGTGATGTCCACAGGATGGACAACGACATCGGAATCGATCTCCGGGGCGATGCCAACAGGACAGGCCACGACATCGGAATCATCAAGGACGTCCATCGGCACCTGCACAACCCTAACATATTAGCAAGCACATTGCAAATAATCAAAAACCACAACTATGGTAATAAGCCATTATTTTTTACCTTGTGCAGCTCACCGGGGGATCTCAACCCTCCGGGGGCCATCTCCTCGACCTCGATGGGGGCCATCACCTTGCCAGGGAAATACTGCTTCTCAACGGCGACTATCTCCTCAAACTCGTTCTTGAGCCTCACATAGGTGGCAATCAGAGTTCCTGGGGCAGGCACGGTGGGGCCCTTGCCGTTCTTCCAACTTCCTTTGAGGAGTTCGTCCGCCAACGTCCTCAACTCTTTGGTCAATGCTTGTTTCTTGGAGTTCTTCGTCTCCATGGGTTGGCCCGCCAACATGGTCAACTCGTTGGTCGGTGCTCGCTTCCTGGAGATCGCTGTCTCCAGTGGGTTGTCTGCCGGCAACTCTTTGCCTAGTGCTCTAGGATCCATCAATGAACTGACAAACAAAAATCAATCGAAAGGAAACCACAATCGCAATGAAAACAGGAAAAGAATAGGATGTGAGAATCGGTCGGTGCTTCGCAAAAAGAAGATTCTTGGAATGAAAATATAGTAGCATAATTGATTCGCCCACCTTTCCTTCGTCGGTACAGAAGAAAAATGGTAGAAGTGAGTAGCCTGGAGTGAGGTTTTCTTCAAGAAAGGGAAGAAAGGGCTTGAATGAGCATTCTAGTGAAATGATGGTTGCTTCGTCCAGTCCAACTTGGAGGCCACCTTACCACTACTGGTAAAGGTGTGGGTTTTGTGATATGATGGGTCATGGCGGCCACACCGGGGTTACAGGTGAGTCTCGACTGTAGCACCTCGCTGTGATTTTGTGGATGGCACGCGGGCCCGGATGCTTTGAAATGTCCCGCATGTAGATAGAGCGGCTAGTCATGTAGGAGCGCTCAATATTGTGCACCACGACCGAGGCGGATAGGAAAACGAGAGAACTACGTAATTAATGCATGAGTTTAGTTAGGGTAGTTTTGTAAAGTTCGAGATACATTCCTCCAATCGCAAAATGCCTTGGTTCATGAGATTTGAGATTTGAGCCCTATAAACCGGAAGGGAGGGAGTACTGCACACGGTGTAGTCTAGTCACTTGTTGAAATCTCTAGAAAGGCAAATACTCCTTTCCGGTTTACAGGGCTATACTACTCCCTCCGTCTAGGTGTGTAAGTCATCTTACGAAAACCAAATAGTCCCAAAACACTTAGGCGCGGTGCATTAACTTCTACCTTGTTTCTTGTTTCTTGACATATCAACCAATAAGAGATGAGAGGTGTGCATGCTTTTAAGGCTGGTCGTAATGGTAGTATCATAGCTAGTATCATGCATGCCAACTAGACTATTTTGCTGAGGTAGCATAAAATTAAATGAAGAAAGAGAGTGTTGAGTATCATATCATGATACTGTATCATATTAAATGCTATGCTACTATGTGTCATGCATGGCAATAAATAAGGTTAGCTATGATACTAGTATATGGTACTATGCATTACGGAGGTAGTATCTTAGCTTAGTATCATCTGCATGATACTAAGGTATGATACTACCCATTACAAGCAGCCTAATGACTTGCAATGGCTAGTTCATTGCATGCAATGCTATTAATTAGCAAATAAACATTGGTGACCCCAGGAAGAAGCGGTGCTAAGCGCGTGGACCTATGCAGAATGAGTATCAACCAATGGATAATGGAGTTTAATTGTTAAACAATAGCAATTTTGTATCATGCAAGAGCCTGGCTAGTACTCCAAGGAACCGCACCACGCGAGCGTTCGCAACTGCCATGTTCGGGTTGCGCTTGGCTCTTCGCCTCTTCGAGAAGACAAACAATAATGATGTTACTCCTACTTCTACAGTATCGAATCCACTGCTGCATGTCCATCCACCTCGTGCGGGAGGGATAGCGAAAGCTTCAACTTACTACTCCTGCCTTTGCGTCCATGATAGCTGGGCCCAACAGGCCCTCCTATCATGCAGACAAAGGCAGGTGCAGTTAAGGCACCGGAGCTCAGTCCGCGAGGGAGTTGTAGTAATCAAATTTCTCGGTCTTGTACGAGTTGACGAAGATAGGGGTTGCTTGCTTGCTAGGGTTGCTCACTACGTATATATAGGCCGGAGCCTCCGTGCTTGCTTGCTAGGGTTGCTCTATTCACACACTCTCATCCTCTCCAAATTTAATCAAGATAGGGGTAGTAACATTGTCTTTCTCCCTTCAAAAAACACTGGCTTTCTATCCTCACCGCTGGTTACAGATCTGGACGTATCCCCCTCCACCGCTGAAGGGGAGGAGGGGCAGCATTTAGGCTGTCATCGACAGCGA
The DNA here is from genome assembly GCF_002162155.2 of Triticum dicoccoides. Lineage (NCBI taxonomy): Eukaryota > Viridiplantae > Streptophyta > Magnoliopsida > Poales > Poaceae > Triticum > Triticum dicoccoides. The sequence continues at coordinate 96,866,860 of NC_041390.1, forward strand.
GGGAGGAGACCCACTGCCGGCCGCACCATTATCTCTGGTCGAGTGCCGGCGCGGGAGGTCCTCCGATCCCTTCGTCGTTGCCTGTGGGCGGATCCGGCCTCCCGCCACCCACCTATCCACATCCCGACGACCTTCGGGTATATCTTCGTTTGAAACCGCCTTAGCTCTACATCCCCAGCTCGCTACGTCACTGCATGTGCATCATTTTCTACCTCTCAGCCCCTCTCGATTGGATGGTCCAACGTCACATATTTTTCTTCTTCTATTGTTAGAGGTAATGCTACTTCATGGAGTCGAATCTTGTACTCCCTCCATCCGAAAATACTTGTCATTGAAATGGATGTATCTAGATGTATTTTAGTTCTAGACACATCCATTTTGATGACAAGTAATTCCGGATAGAGGAAGTACTTGGTTCAAACAAGAAATAAAGTGGGGGTGGGGGAATTTAGTATGTACATCAGACTTGGTACAAACAGGAAGGAAAGGGGGTGAAAGTAGTACAGACTGGTCATCCAATCGGTCTCTTGGTCGAAAAGGGAAATATATGGGTAACGTTGTACACAGTGGTATGACCAGGACTAGATTTGCTATCCGCACATAGGAGTAGGTGGCTAGAGTGAACAAAAATGGGACCAACCTAGATATGTTTCTTGGATGTTTGTTTCTCGGGGCAACAAACTATGAATCACCACTTTATGCCCCTGTTTACGTACATGGTGCTGGACTGCTGGTGCACCCACTGTTATAAGCCATGACAAGTTTAGCCAAATGTTTTTGCTTGTAATTATTTGAGACTCTGACTGTTTCCTCTGTGCCTTTTTGTGCAAACAGGGATATCCAATTCACCTGGTTGCTGTTGTGACATTTTGGTGCACTGCACAAAACTCTTCTTAAAAGAACTGACTTTTGTGTTGTTTAACTGGAATGTCAGAATGGAACAGTTGGTTCATTTTGGTGGAACTGCACAAAGGGAGATCTGTATTCCAATCCTCATCATCCATATTGGCGCCATAACCTTCCTTTAGGTAAGAATGATATTTAATGCATGTGTTCATCTCTATTTTCCAACTGCCATGAGAAAATAATGTTGTCTTTACTAGTACAGTTGTACTCCCTCACTGACAAAACCAATTCTGAATTAGAAGGCCAGTCATGTACTTGGTTTCACCAACTGGTGAGGAGAAAGAGAAACAGAGCATGAAGAGGAAGAATAAGAAGAATAAACAGTGCCAAGGCGATCTTGCTGAAGCCAGAGGCCTCGGTCGAGGCCATTCAAGGGCTCCGGCAACGACTACCTTACATGTGAGACGATCCTCCAGGGAGCCCTTCCACTTCTGCTGTCTCACTTAATTAATTAGGAGTACTTAAGTACCACTAATTTATTACTGCCTAATTTTCCTGTTGGAGTTAAACACATCTTTAGTAGGACCCTATGCTTAATCATGTACGTGTGTATGTTTGTCTATGGAGGTGAATCATGTGGTGGAGCAGGGAGGGAATATTATTAGTGTCATGACATAATAGTGCTATTGTTTTGCATGTCAATTTATTGCCATTGGTTCAATGAGGCAATGTTTTGCGTATTGTCCATCATGAATTTGATGCTACTGGTTGAGTAATATGCTAATGTCTTCCTATCCTTTCTCACTAAGCTAATGAAGGTTTCACCTTGTTCCTACTTGTGCAAATAGGGATCATGTTGTGCCAATCATACATTAAATGGAACTACACAAGACAATACAATGAACTGTATCCCAGCCAGTGCTTTAGCTCTGCTGGAAGTTCTTGATAATCTTTCGATATAATCTCAGCACTGGTAAACAAGAGTGATTTCAACCATACATTTGAAGTGCACAAAAATATATACTATTGTGTGATTCTAGTGAGTGCTTTATCATCTCTTATGGGACTACATGAATAAGCTTTTTTCTCAGGTTGGAACGGGCCTAAGGCCTTCATCCATATTAGTTTGCTGTCATCTCTATTTGTATCGTGCTACTGTCATGAGAAACTCCTTTATCTTTGCATGTTAAAGTTTTGCAACCTATGATAAATGGAAATGCTTTGAGTGTTGAGTTGAGCTAATTGGCACTGATTAAATAAACCAATACCTCTCTTTAAGCAAGACTACTATGTTGCTAACTTTACCCATTAAGATAATGAGGGTGCTTCTATTTGTTAGTGTATGTTTCATAAACTAGTCCCACTATTACAGTAATCTCACTCTCTCAATATATGTGCCAATAGGGATGCTCAATTTTGGTGGAACTGCACAAAAACTTTGGGTGCTTCATTGCCTCGAAAGCTTTCGTCCTTTCCTGTTAGTCGCTAAACTCCGCATGCTTTCTTCCTTTGCTGTCAGTCCCTTGGCTTATCTCGGCTTCCAGTCAAAGGAAATAGTAATTGATATGCTACCTCACACGGGTTGGTACTGGTCTTTATCCTGATTATTTTGCCTGTCATATGTATTGGTAATTTGGTATTGTGCTACTATTTGCCCATTTCATAAAGGAGTTATTTGGAGCCTGAACTCGTAGGCAAATCATTACATCGGGTGATTTCAGTAGAACTGCACAAAATGATCAGATGGACAGGTACTTATGCTGCTGCTATGTACTCCAAAGTTCACTCAGACAAGCATCAACGTTGACAAGAAGTGCCTATATTCATTCGAGTATCAACCGGCGTCAACCAATTGTCAAACTCCAAGTGTTAGGAGAGTGAACGCCAAAAATATTGCTTGGTGCATAGCCCAAAAAACACAGTCTAGTCTTTGGTCCCAACTTGTGCCTTTTGTTATCGGCACATATGGTAGCGAACTATATGGCATGGAGTCTAAAGATTCCAGACAAGTTGGTTGACGCATATATTCATCTGGCACTTAATCAGTCTACACGCCAAGGATGCTCCATTTCAGTTGAACTGCACAAAAAATTTGGGTGGTTCATTTTCTCAACCGCCTCCTTTCTCGTCTTCAATGTAGAATTTTGGCGAGATACAGGACCAAGATGACCCAGTAAACTGGTTGGATGAAAGTAGTGGCCAAGTTGCTCAAACCTCCCTCGGCACAAGGCCACTATTTGAGGATAAACCTACACGCAAAGTTCAGATTGTCTGTGCTGCCTCTTATGTACTCGAAAGTTTACTTGTACAAGAACTAATTTTAGCAAGAAGTACCTCCGATTGAACACCATTTACCAGTGTGTACCCTAGGTAATTAAAGTTCGTCCATGGATCATATTGGATGTGATCTCAATCATTTGGATGCATAAACATACTAAACATGTGTATATCTGAATCTTTTTGTAAATTATGTATGAATATTGTCGTGTGATCTATCAATCATTTGGATGCATAGATATGCTGAGCTTGTGTATATATGAATCTTTTGAGTTGTTGATTATGAATGTTGGCTATGGATATGAACGTGCAAATGGGCTGGGATTTCTTAGAAAATATAAATGGGCCTGATTGATGCGAAATTATTTGTTCACTCAGCCCAGCACATGGACTGTACATTCTAGAAAACATGGGTTAAATATATGTCACATTTTTGCAGGCTGACATGTGGGCCAATAGGTCGAAGCCTACACAGGGCGTTGTCAACTTGGTCAACAAATGATTGTGTCATCCACAGCCATTGGATTTATATCCAACGGCCGGCATGCACCTTCAATCTCTTGTCTTCTTCCTCCAGTGTCGCCGGGACCGCCTGGTCCGGCCTCCGGTGGCTAGCGGCTCTTCTTAGCATGCATCACTGCAAAGCGCTACCCCACCGCCGGCCAGGCTATCCCTCCACCCCTCGACACTTCCTGTTATTATCCACAGACTATAGCCCCACGCCGCAATAGAACCAGTTATAACCCTTCTCCTCCTCTCAATCTGCGACTCCACTGCCGTGTTTTCCCATCTCCGAGTCGTTGCCATCCGGGGCCTCGCCGTCATCCACTGCCTTGCTGCGTTCGGTGCGGCGTGGTCAACAAACAAGAGTCATCGGAAGAGGACTTTACGTGGAGAGCCTAATGGCTGGGACCCATGATGTCCATGGTCGCACGCAAGGAAAGTTCCTCCTTATTAAGCTGAAAAATATGTTTCCTCCACCTGACAGCTGGGACCCACCGGCTGTATCTTCGCACGGAAGGAAGTGCCTCCTTGTTTTTCGAAAAAAATTATTCATCCCATTGACAGCTGGGACCCGTTAGATTTGGTGACTGACTTGTGGGCCTACTAAGCGAACGTGTACGCACGGCTTTGTCAACTTAATCAACAAATGATTCTAGCAGCTGGACCGTTGGATGTTAATCCAATAGCCGTGCTCCTTCTTCAACCTCTGTTCTTGCTCCTGTCTCCCATGGACGGCACCGTGGCTGTGCTGCCGTGCACCCAAACTAGTGAAGTTTCCCACTCCTCTCCATCTGCGACTCCACTGCAGCTTAATAAATAGTAACGTCTTCGGTTTTAGCCCGGTTTTCTGTAGATTAACCAGGCAATTCTCTTCTTCTTAATTAATCGACGAGGCAATTCTTTTGCCTCCGTTTCGAAAAAATATAGATAGTAACGTCTAACTGAGCCAGTTAGTTAGATGCGTACACTTGGTGTAGTAGGATCTTTATTTATTTTTATGCATACACTTGTTCTTTTTTGGTAGCCCTTTTGTAATGATGGCTGATGTTTGGTTTGGAAGAGAGAGCTGCGTCTTCACTCTTCTGGCCTGCTTACTGCTTCTGTTGCACCCCCAGCCCTGGTTGTTGTTGCTGTTGTTTTCAATGTACAATCAGTAGTATATTTCGTCTGTTGGTTGAATAAATGTGTTGTTAGAACGACAAACACAATGTTTTGGAAGTGGTTGCACGGTTCAATCCTTTAGTGCCCCGTACGGTACGTAGCGCATACTATTTATCATACAGAACCCATTTTTTTTGAAACTCGGAACAAATTTTCCACTTGTTGATAACATGCAGCCCACTGATGAAGGCCCAATAGAGAAGCCCATAATTAACTGGAAGGGAGGCTCTCACATGAATCCGGCCCAGGTACATGCTCATGGTCCCCTAAACATAAATAAGTAAATAAATAAATAAATAAGTAAAGCTAAATGCTCATGCACCAGTTCTTTGGGAAAATAGGTAGCCCAATATTTCTTTTTCAAGAATACCCAAGCTAGGCCTATTTGTTTTCTCCGAATTACTGGGCTGCAAATCTTTCAAGACGAGGAGGGATGCATTCCGGCCTGGCTTAAGAGTATGGTCAATGTCTGTTAAAAGTAATATCAAAAGGGGTTGAAAATTCCAAAAAAATTATAGCAAATGGGATATAAGTTTCTTTTTTTTGTTTTTGTTCTTCACTAATATCTTATACGTATTTCATTGGATTTAACATGACATAGTACTAATTTATTTTTAAATTTGTTTTAGTATGGCTATTAATTTTTGGATTAAGAATATTTCGTTCCCCAGCAAAAATTTGCGAATTTTCAAAATTTCCCACATATTTAGTTAATATTTTGACACTGGTACTCACCAGAAAATGGGCGGCAATTCTAAAAATGGAAAACGGGCTGCAATAAATTCCATATGAATTAGAAAATGAGTAAAAATTATAAAAATAATAGCAAATGGGCTGTACACGCCACAGATTTCGAGGCTGACTTGTTTACGCAAGGCTTTGTCAGTGAACACACGATTCTAGCAGCAGTTAGTGTTGGATGTCCATCGAACGGCCGACGTGCTTCTTCAATCTCTGATCTTCCTGCTCCAGCCGCCTAAACTAGCGCCGACGGAACTGCCTGCTCCCTCCTCTTGTGGCCCGCTGTGATACCGCGCAGGCTTCCCCGGCCCACCCTACTCTCTCCACTGGCCTGGCCGCACGCAATCAACTGCCTCCTTATTACGCGAAAAAATGATTCCTCCCACTGACATCTGGGGTGCACTGGTTGGGAGGCTGACCTGTGGGCCTACTAAGTTAGCGCGTACGCAGGTCTTGTCAACTTAGTCAACAGACGATTCTAGCAGCAGTAACCGTTGGATTTGAATCAAACGGTCCTGCTGCTTCTTCAATCGCTGCTCTTCTTGCACCAGCCGCCCAAACCAGCGCCGGGGAGACCACCTGCTCCTGCCTCCAGTGGCCGACTGTGCTGCCGATGAGGCCTCGTCGTCCCCTACTACTCCCACCGCTAGCCAGGCCATGCGGCGACGGCAGCCTCACAACGCAGCCGAACCAGTGAACCCTCGTACTCCTCTCCGCGTGGGCATCCACCGCCGCGTCTTCCCCGGCTCCGCGTCGTCCCCTTCCTAGGCCTCGCCGTCGTCCACCGCCTTGGTACTCTCGGCACGGCGTGGTCAACGTGGTCAACGACATTCCATCGGAAGAGTACTATACGTGGAGAGGCTGATAGCTGGGTCCACGGCCACAACCCAGTTTTTTTTGTGATTTGCCAAGTAAGACGCTTTGTCAGACCTGTTGGGCTGCAAATCTTTCAAGACGAGGAGAGCTTTCATTCAGCTGGCCGAGAAAATGACCCATCAGTAATGAGAAATGGGTTGTACATTTTTAAAACACATCAAACCGGCAATTAGTTTCAAATATCTTTTTTTTTATTTTGAGATTTGAAAATACATTAATTTTCATGCGTGGAGAATTTGTTGGATTTTATATTGATATACATTTATTTTTAAAATCAGTTTGAATGTGAGTCGAAATTTTGGGATTAAAAACAGTTCGGACTGCACCGAAATATACAAAATTTCGTATAATTTTTTAACTGTGGCCACAGTATGGGCTGTAATGCTAACAAAAAGAATATGGGCTCCAAAAAAACCTTAATAATTAGCAAATGGGCTGAAATTATTAGAAATAATGGCAGATGGGTTGTATGCTGTTTTCCACGGATTTGAGGCTTTCCTAAAAAAGAGGTTGACGCACAAGCAGTGACTGTTGGATGGCCATCCAACGGCCGTCGTGCTTCTTCAATCTCTGCTTTTCCTGCTCCTGCCGCTCAAACAGGCGCCGGCGGGACTGCCTGCTCCCTCCTCCCCGCGGCCGGCTCTGCTACCGCGCAGGCCTCACCGCCCCCACCGTACTCCCATCGCTGGCCTAGCCATCCCTCTACTCACCCACACCTGCTGTCATTCTCTGGCGACGGCTGACAAACTAGTAAACCCTTGTACAGTCGTACTCCCCTCCGTGTGGGAAACAACTGCCGAGTCTTCCCTACCTCCGTGTCGTTCCCTTCCTAGGCCTCGCTGTCGTCCACCGCCCTGGTGCTCTCGGCGCGGCCTGGTTAACGTGGTCAACGAACGACATGCATCTGAAGTGGACTTTACGTGGAGAGGCCGGCAGCTGGGACCACGGCCGCACGCAAGGAAATGCCTCCTTATTACGCGCAAAATAATGATTCCTCCACCTGACATTAGGGACCCACCGAAAGGGCCTCTGTATTTCACGAAAAAAACGTTACCGCTGCTGACAGCTCGGACCCACCAGCTATATCTTCGCACGCAAGGAAGTGCCTTCTTATTACGCACAAAAAAATGAATACTTCCCCTGTTAGCTGGGACCTAGTATAGTGGCAGGCTGACTTGTGGGCCTACTAAGTTGACGGGGACGGAGGGCTTTGTCAACTTAGTCAATATGCACGATTCTAGCTCCAGTGACCGTACGATGTCCATCCAATGGCCGTAGTGCTTCTTCAACCTCTGGTCTTCTTGCTCCAGCCGCCCAAACCAGCGCCGGTCGTGCCTCGTGCTCCTGCCTCCCGTGGCCGGCTGCTATGCGGTGGAGGCTTCACCGCCCCCTACTACTCCCACTGCTGGCCAGGCCATCCCTCTACTCACTCACACCCCCTGTTATTCTGCGGCGACGGCAGCCTCACACCGCAGCGAACCAGTGAACCCTCGTACTCCTCTACGCATGGGAATCCACTGCCGCGTCTTCCCCGGCTCCGCGTCATCCCCTTCCTAGGCCTCGCTGTCGTCCACCGCCCTGGTGCTCTCGGCGCGGCGTGGTCAACATGGTCAAGGAACGGCTTCCATCGAACATGGACTGTACGTGGAGAGGCTGACAGCTGGGTCCACAGCCGCAGCAAGGAAGTGCCTCCTTATTACGTGCAAAATAATTATTCCTCCACCTGACAGCAGGACCCACCAGACGGGCCACCGTATTTCGCCCTCCTGACTGCTAGGACCCACCAGCTACATCTTCGGACGCAAGGAAGTGCCTGACAGTCAGGACCCACCTGGTCGAAGCGTACGTAGCATTGTCATTCTGGTCGCGAACGTGTATGTACATATATACTAGTCGATGTAGAGGCGTGCACGTGTCATAGTAGAGGCGGCCAGGGTGCAAGAAAGAAAATACGGCCACGTATGTGTACATATGGGCGGGGTCTCGAACGCCTACTCGCGCATACGTACGGCCAGGGCTCGTGTACATGGCTGGGTCGGAACGGAGAAATAGCATCATCGTCGTGTTCATGGGGAGGCAACAAAATGCGTCGTGTTCATGGGGAGGCAACGGAATGCGTCGTGTTCATGGTGTACCGCAGAACGGAGGAAACGGCCTTGTGTTCGACCGGCCACGTTCGAAACGGGATCCTGTTCATCGGGAGGGGTCTGGCGTACCGCAAAACGGAGGAAACGGACCTCCTACGGTCGAAACAGGGGTCCTGTTGATCGGGAGGGGTGTGGCGTACCACAAAATGGACTTGTGTTGGAGCGCTATGGTCGAAACGGGGGTCCTATTCATCGGGAGGGGTGTGGCGTACCGCAAAATGGGACTCCACGGGATACTGTTCATCTCCACCATCGACCCCCTCCAGCCTCCACGAGCTACTGTTCATCCACCGTCGACCTCCTCCAACCTCCACCTGCGACTGTTCATCCACGGGCTCCTGTTCATCCAGCCTCCACCGCGTGCTACTCCACCGGCTACTGTTCAACCACCCCTCTCCACGGGCTCCTGTTCAACCACACCTCCACGGGCTACTGTTCATCCTGCCCTCCACCGTCTACTATTCATCCTGCCCTCCACGGGGTGGAACTGTTCATCCAGCCCTCCACGGGGTCCTGTTCATCCAGCCCCAACCGGCTCGATCGGTCGGGGTCCTGTTCATCCAGAGGCAACACCACAGGGTCCTGTTCATCCACCCCCACCGGGAACTGTTCATCCAAACCCCCCGCAACACTCACTGTTCATCCAGAGGCAGCATCGATCGGCTTCAGTTAGCAGCAGTAGCGAAGGAATCGCTCCATCGAGTTCAGTTAACAGCCATCGATCGATCGCCCGGGTTCAGTAACGCGTAGCCTGCAGTGCAATCGCTCGGGTTCAGTTAGAGCTCAACACCTCGCTCGAGTTCAGTTAGAGCCAACGCCTCGCACACACGCGCGTACGTGTACTAGAGAAGCGCACATCGCTCGACCGCCGACCTCCCACCGTAACCGGGAACTCCCCGAAATTTTCCTCGCCCTCGCTTCTACCACGGTTTTTTCCGTCATGGACGGCCCAAAGAATGTCATGCAGCTGCGTCTCCGGCTCGCCCAGGACGAAAAGCCCATTTTCTGTCATGATTTTTTGTCATAGAAGTAGGAGCCCACCACATCTATGATGATACCGGGTTTTGTCACAGTTATCTTCATAAAAGTGTCATATGTATGACAGAAAAAAAAATTGTTCGGCCCAAAATGTCACGGATGTGTCTTTTTTTGTAGTGGTAGGATAGTAGCAAATTTCCCTCAAGTGGATGACCTAAGGTTAATCAATCCGTGGGAGGCGTAGGATGAAGATGGTCGTATGCCAACCCCTAGTGATCCCTATGCTTGGTATATGCTTTAAGGGATCCTCCGACCACCATGAGGAAACCACTGGCGTCTAGGCTAAAGTTTAACAAACCAGAGTCACAAATACGAGGGATTCATGTTCGGTGTACTCCTTGTAATTACTGCATAATCACTATATCATTAGTGTTTCACTATAAAAGAGACTGCTGGGCAGCACCAGACACCACAAAACATAGATGGACGATTTCAATTTCTATATTGACTGGCTACACGTTACCGACCTCCATTCTTACTAAATTTAGACCTCGTATAAAGATGACCGCAAAGCAACTGTAATCAAGGAGGAATTGAGAAAAGACTCGTAATAATGAGAGGACATAAGTCTAAAAGTATATTCATAGTTTGAAAGAAAGATATGTGTTAGTTACGTTCATACATTCTGGTGGCTAGCTAATTTGATCTGGGTAGTGTACAGGGCTACATGCAACAATTCATCTTGCACGACATTGTGCCTAATACTGAATAGTCGACATGTGATGTTTACCTGACATTGCTAACGATTTGGAAGGGTTGAAGTTATTTATATAATAAATCTATCTAGACTGCTCGCGTGCTGTTGTTGGTCTTTTTGCATAATGTGGTGTGCTATTTTCCTAGAGTTAATACATCATACATCTACCGGTCTGTTGGCTTTCAGTTGTAGAATTGATGTATATGAGTAGACGCATGCACTCTAGCTAGCTATATCAGGGGACGATTAGATTTTAGAAAAAGCCGGCTTGCAAGCTACATCAAGGTAACGTGAGTTTGCAGCGGGAGTGCCAAATCGATGAATATACCTGGCTCCTGCTGCCGGCTGGCCGACATACATCCTGCAGTGCACCGGCATTTTTTTCCATGGCTCTTTTTTGAGGGATTTTTTCCATGGCTCTTGTTATACCAATCAGCGTGCTTTGTATATGCACCAAGGGAAACCTCCGGCCACCAGGCCAAGACTGACGTACATCTTTCAGCCAGGCACGTCTGTCCATGACTCTTCGTATGTTGATCCCTGTTGATCCCTATGCTTGATATATGCTTTAAGGGATCCTCCAACCACCATGAGGAAATCACCGGCGGCTGGGCTAAAGCTACTTTTGAGGTCCAAGTTAGGTTTAGAACAGGAGAGATTAGTTATTACGTATAGATGGATGATACGTTTTTTTGTTGGTGGCATAGGTGGGTAATTTTGTCAACATCTGTTGCCAAAATAACTTTTAAGATCTATTGGATATGATCTGTTAATTTACTAAATCAATGGTTAGATGTTTCTGATTTTTGTGGTAATTTTTAGTTTATTATCTTTTATCTGGTTAACCCGTCAAACACTTTTTATATATAATAGATGTTTTGCATCTTTCATTTCAATAAAAAATGTCAAGTATAGCCTTTACCATGCTTATTTTACAAGTCTACATGTTGCTGTTTAAAAACAGAAAGTTTTCTATCATTGTCTGAATTCTTCTGGAAATTCAGAATGTCATAAAATCTTGAAATTTTACACAATAAGTTACAACAAATTTTCTACGGTGTGGTAATTTTTTAGAATTTTTGGAGTTAAAGAAGTATGGATCTTCTTGCATTCTTTACACATTGTCCTGTTTTGGTAGATAGTTATTATGTTTGCATTGTTTGCATATGTTTGCTTGTTTAGTGGTTCTATTTGAGGATAGGAGTATTAAATATGTAGATGCATTTAGTATGCAATGTTAAATAATAATTTTAGTGATTTGCTACAGTAGAGAATGATAAGGTTTTACATTCATTTATACTAACTTATCTCATGAGTTCTTGTTGAGTTTTGGGTGGATGAAGTTTTTAAGATTTAGGGAGACCGTGATATAAAAGGAATTAAGGAGACACAAAAGCTCAAGCTTGGGGATGCCCAAGGCATCCCAAGATAATATTTTAAGAAGTCTCAAGCATCTAAGCTTGGGGATGCCCCGGTAGGCATCCCGCCTTTCTTCATCAACAATTATCCGTTTGTATTGGTTGAGCCTAAGTTTTTACTTTTTCACATGAGTTGTTCTATTCTTGGAATGTCATTTTATTTTGTTTTGCTTGATATTTTAATAAAATACTTAGATCTGAAAGTTTCTAAATAAAAGAGAGTCCTCACTTAGCTACCCATTTACTTAACTACTCGCTTGATCTTCGCTTATATCTTTTTGGAGTAGTTTGTTGAACACTCTCATGCTTCACTTATATTATTTTGAGAGTTGATACTAGTGACAATTTGCACAAGCTATGAAATTGGTCCTAATATGATGAATATCCAAGAAGTATATAATAAAATCTTTCATATAGATCATTAGATATGATAAGTTTGATTCCTTGCAATGGTTTTGCGGTATGGAGATAATAATATGTGAGTCATGTTGGTGAGTGATTATGCTTTAGTAAGAATATTGGTGTTAAGGTTTGTGATTCCCAATGCAAGCAGAAACTCAATAGTTATGCAATGAAGTTACATCCTACTTGTGGTGCATTATTCGGTGTTAGTTATGCTTAATGCTCATTTTTGTTTCTTGGTTGGTTGCTTCTCAATCTATTTGCTAGCCTCCATTTGTACTAAATAGAAATACTACTTGTGCATCAAAAATCCTTAAACCCACTTTTTCCATATGAGTCCACCATACCTACCTATATGCGGTATTTCCGTGTCGTTATAAGTAAATTTGTATGTGCCATCTCTAATTTTCAAAATGAATTTCCTTTTTGTGTGCTCCTACCGCTCATGAAGCGGTCGGGGGTGGCCAATATTTCCCATGCTAGATGCAGTATTCTCAAGATGAGTGTTTATTTGCTTGTCATTGCACAAGAGTACGGTGGTAATTGAAGGAAATATGCCCTGGAGGCAATAATAAAGTTGTTATTTTATATTTCCTTATATCATGATAAATGTTTATTATTCATGCTAGAATTGTATTAAACAAAAACTTGATACATGTTTGGATACATAGACGAAACACCGTGTCCCTAGTAAGCCTCTACTAGACTAGCTCGTTAGTCAAAGATGGTTAAGTTTCCTAACCATAGACATGTGTTGTCATTTCATAAACGGGATCACATCATTAGGAGAATGATGTGATGGAGAAGACCCATCCGTTAGCTTAGCATTATGATCGCTCGGTTTTATTGCTGTTGCTTTATTCATGACTTATACATATTCCTTTGACTATGAGATTATGCAAGTCCTGGATACCGGAGGAATACCTTGTGTGCTACAAACGTCACAACATAACTAGGTGATTATAAAGATGCTCTACAGGTATCTCTGGAGGTGTTTGTTGGGTTGGCATAGATCAAGATTAGGATTTGTCACCCTGAGTATCGGAGAGGTATCTCTGGGCCCTCTCGGTAATGCACATCATGATAATCCTTGCAAGCAATGTGAATAGTGAGTTAGTTGCGGGATGATGCATTACAAAATGAGTAAAGAGACTTGCCGGTAACGAGATTGAACTAGGTATGAAGATACCAACGATCGAATCTCGGGCAAGTAACATACCGATGACAAAGGGAATAACGTATGTTGTGAAAGCACAAGTGCTCCCTGGGTGATTTTGGTAATTAATGTCAACATATCTCTTGTTGGACTAATGCTTCTACGTAGTACGTTTCAGATAAGTTCAACAATGGAGTGGCATAGACTAGAGGATGTGGAACCCCTTCAAGATGCTGAGGACAAAGGATTGGCTCAATCTCAAAGTACAAGACTCTACATTTTTCATCTTAGTGATCCAAGATCACATAGAGTCCATAGGAAAGCCAATACTATTAAGAGGGGGTGGGGTGTTTCTTAATGGCTTGCTTGCTCAAAGTGCTTAGTGATATGCTCCACAACCCTCAACTACTTTCTCACATCCAAATATATCCCAAACCAAAAATCAAACTAGGCCCCACCGATTTGATCTATCCGCCGCCACCGAGTTCACTTGACATAAGCCACTGCCAGAAACCCTAATCAATTCGGTCTCACTGATAGGATCTCGGTCTCACCGAGATGGGCTTGCAAACTCTCTGTTGCCTATTACATTAATTTCGGTCTCATCGAAATATGAAAACGGCCCCACCGAGTTTGCCTGGCCAACTCTCTATTTGGCTTATTACCAAAATCGGTTCCATCGAGTTTGTGTAATCGGTCCAACCGAGATGAGGCTTTACCCTAACCCTAGCACATCGGTCCCACCGAGTTGATCAAGTCGGTCCCACCGAAAATCCTAATGGTCACATTATGAACTAAATCGGTCTGACCGAGTTTCACGATTCGGTCCCACCGAGTTTGGTAAATTGTGTGTAACAGTTAGATTTTGTGTGGAGGCTATATATACCCCTCCACCCACTCTACACTCGTGGAGAGAGCCATCAGAACATGCCTACACTTCTAACATACATTTTCTGAGAGAGAACCACCTACACTTGTGTTGAGGTTAAGATATTCCATTCCAACCACATAAATCTTGATCTCTAGCCTTCCCCAAGTTGCTTTCCACTAAAATCATCTTTCCACCAAATCCTATCCTATGAGAGAGAGTTGAGTGTTGGGGAGACTATCATTTGAAGCACAAGAGCAAGGAGTTCATCATCAACACAATATTTGTTACCTCTTAGAGAGTGGTGTCTCCTAGATTGGTTAGGTGTCACTTGGGAGCCTCCGTCAAGATTGTGGAGTTGAACCAAGCAGTTTGTAAGGGCAAGGAGATCGCCTACTTCGTGAAGATCTACCCTAGTGAGGAAGTCCTTCATGGGCGATGGCCATGGTGGGATAGACAAGGTTGCTTCTTCGTGGACCCTTTGTGGGTGGAGCCCTCCGTGGACTCACGCAACCATTACCCTTCGTGGGTTGAAGTCTCCATCAACATGGATGTACGATAGCACCACCTATTGGAACCACGCCAAAAATCTCCGTGTCTACATTGCGTTTGCTCCCTCCAAATCCCATCCCTTTACATTCTTGCAACTTGCATGCTTTACTTTCCGCTGCTCATATACTCTTGTCATGCTTGCTTGATATATATTATAAATGTGTGAACTTCTGCTAAAACTCCACTTCAACCTAAAGAAATTAAAAACTTCAACTTTTATTGCTAAGAGTCTATTCACCCCCCTCTAGACACTTCTTCTCGATCCTTTCAATTGGTATCAGAGCATTGGTCTCCATTGCTTTGGTTTAAACACCTTTGGAGGAAGATGGATGAGTCTACGTTGGGGAGTCTTAGACATAGAGTGCCTATTCTTGATGGAGAGTTCTTCCATGAGTGGAAAAATGAGATGCTTGAGATTTTCAATGAATATCATTTGAACAAGTACATTACTAGCCCTTGTGCACCTCATATTGACCCTCTGCATCCCACACCCAATGAGGATCTTGACATGATACATAATCTTAGAACTATCAATCTTATCATTAGAGGATTGCCCAAAAATTTAATTGCTAGCTTACCTACTCTTAAGTGTGCCTACACTATATGGAAATTTCTTGAGGAATGATTCCCAAATTATTCTTTGAAAAATCTAGACGAAATTCTCCACAAGTCTATTGCCTTGAGTAAGATGAGCACTAGTGATCTTAAGTTTGATGATTTTCTTTGAGCTTCGTGATCTCATGCGTGGCAAAGGAGATGTTGGAATTATTAGCAATATCATTTCCGAAGTCATTAGAATTCGTAGAGATGAACATTGTTACAGTCATACATCTAATGAATCACTCTCTCTAGGAATTGATCCACCACATGACGATGTTGAACATGGATACTATGATGAGGATGATGATAGTGACTATGATCTTGATGATGCAATGAGACACTTTGGTCTTATGTCTAATCTTTGCGGCTACATGGCCGGTGGAAAGGAATGGGTCCTTGATAGTGGATGTACTGATCATATGACCAGAGACAAAGATATGTTTCGTGAGCTTGCTGAAAACGACGGCCCTCGAAAGTATGTCACTTTCGGTGATAACTCAAAGGGTAAGGTGGTTGGCCTTGGTAAGGTGGCCATCTCACATGATAGCTCCATACAAAATGTTATGCTCGTTGAATCGCTTGGCTACAATTTACTTTCCGTATCTAGACTTGCTGACTTTGGTTTCAATGTCCTATTTACTGAAGTAGTGTAACGCCCCGAGACCGTTGCGCCAGGTGTCTTCCAGTTATTCACTGTTCTTGCCATGTCTTTCGCTTGCGTGTTGCATATTGTCATGTCATCATGTGCATTGCATCATCATGTTTTCAAAACTTGCATTCGTCCGGGTCTCCCCGTTCCTTCCGTTGTCCGTTCTAAGCCCAGACACACTCGCACGCGCCCGCGGCATGCCCGAAATATTATTTTATAAGTGGCCGGGAGATGTTCTCGGAATGGGTTGAAAGTTGGCGTGCAGTCTTATTATAGTGTAGGTAGGCTGCCTGCCAAGTTTCATCGCATTCGGAGTCCGTCTGACGCCCCAACGATTAACTATAGCGGCAGTACAGCTGGTCAAATTTCGGACGTTTTCGGCCTCCGAAAACGGTTGTCGGGTTGCACTTATCTTCTCTTCTCTCAGCCCGTAGTCTTCTGCATAGTCCACTACCTACCGCCAGGCCCAACCTAACCCCTCTCGTCAGCCCGCGGCCCTCCTCGCGCGCGCGTCCGAAAAGCTGTCCCGGACTCGACCCAGACAGTTTCCACCGTTGTGTCCGGATCATCCCCAAACATCTACAAAACATCTCCGTTTTGTTAATTGGACTCCCTAGCTATTTATTCGCGATCATCCGATTTCGATTGGAGGGATGAGGTAGCCCCTAACCTAATCTGTGATGTATATATACTCCACTCCTAGCCTATTTTGGACAAACCCTAAATTCTAGGTTGTTTGTCCCTCGCGCCGCCGCCAGCAGCATCGCCCTCGGGATCCCACCCGAACCAACCCACGCGCAGCCAGCCATCTTCCCAGATCCTCATCATTTTCACCGTCCACCCAATCCACCCAGCCTCTGATCCATCCGTCTGTGACCGCAGGATGGAGATCCAACGGCCACCAGAGCGCCCGAGCCTCCCACAGCGCTCAATTTAGATCGGATCGAGGCCTCCATGAGCGCAGCCCCGAGCTTCCGATCGAGTCCCCTCCGCCGCCTCGTCCACGTCGGAGCACTGCCAGATCGCCGGACCACCACCTCTGCTGCGTCCCTGGTCCCTACTCTGTCCATCTCTCTTTTCCTTCTTCTCCCTATATCCTAAGATCCCCATCTCTCTCTGTAACCCGCAGCAACAGGAGACCACCATGGCAGCCCGAGGCAGGGAGCTTCGCCGCGGCAGCGACCTCCATGGACCCCGACCGCCGACTCAGAGCTCCTCGCCGCCAAGCTTTGACCCGCTCGGAGCCGTTCCCCAGGTCATCGGACCTCCCTGCAAGCTCCGTCGCTGCCATCAAACCTGCTTCCCCTGCACGAGCGGTCCCTGTTCGTCGCCAGCTTCACCCTGCCTCTGCTTCATGTGCGCGGTTGCCGCCTTGGAGACCCGAGCCCCTACGTCGATCTGGCGCTCGCCTTCAAGCCTGCCGTCGCCAAGTCCCACGTCGCCGGCAGCCGTTTCCGTCGTCCGCCGCTCTGTACCTCGCGCCCCCGCTGCTGTTTCTGCTTTTCAGAGACGAGGGCAGTAGCGCTCGCCTGCTCGTCCGCGTTGACCGCCACACCGCGCGTGGGCTGCTTTCCCTCGAGCGCCAGCAGGCCCAATCCCCTCCACCGAGCAGGGCCACGACCCATGGGTGAGCCGCCCCCTCTCTTGTGCACCTTGGGCCCAGCAGTTTTGGCCTGCTTCTGTATTTTTCCTTTCAGCGTTTTTCTTTTTTCCAGAGGAGAGCAGTTTTGCAGAAAACCCCTTGGTGTTCATGCATTTAATAACTCTCAAACCATGCATCCAAATTAAACAAACTTAATATGAAAGTTGCTTAGAATTTTGTCTAGTTTCATAATATGCCACTTTCATCCATGTTTAAAATGTTTAAAATGATTTTTGGTTAAATTTGCTCCTATGCCATGTTAAAATGCTTTAATTCATAACTAAATAACAGTAGCTCCATTTTAAATAAACTTTATATGTAAATGGGGTAGAAAAATGCCTAGTTTAACATGGTGTACTCACTTTGCATGTTTAACAACCCTAAAATTGTGTTTAGGGCAGAACAGTACCAAACCTAAAATATGCACATGAGGAGTTTCCGGACTTGTTGTTTTATTGTTCTGGCCCCATTTAAACTTGACTAGATAGGTAGTTTTACTTTGCTTCACCCTCTTGCCATGTTTTAACAACATTTAAAATTGTTGGGTACATAAACGAGATCGAACTAAATAACTTGAATGTGGTGTTTCGTCAATATGCAACAGAGTTGCATATTGAGCTCCACTTAATTTGTAGGGTTGTTTGTGCACTTTGCCATGCCATGCCTCATTAAACCGGACGTGCATCACACTTGTTTGCGCATCAAGCCATGCTATGTCGTGGTCGTTTACTATGTTGTTTTCTTCTTTTCGGTGTTGCTTCTTCGGGTTGGTTCCGATAAAGTCACGTTTGTGAGGACCCGTTCGTCTACGTCCGTTTGTCTTCTTCATGGACTCATTCTTCTTCCTTGCGGGATTTCAGGCAAGATGACCATACCCTCGAAATCACTTCTATCTTTGCTTGCTAGATGCTTGCTCTTTTGCTATGCCTATGTTGTGATACCTACCACTTGATTATCATGCCTCCCATATTGTTAAGCCAAGCCTCTAACCCACCTTGTCCTAGCAAACCATTGTTTGGCTATGTTACCACTTTGCTCAGCCCCTCTTATAGTGTTGTTAGTTGCAGGTGAAGATTGAAGTTTGTTCCTTGTTGGAACATGGAGATGTTGTTCCTTGTTGGAACATGTTTACTTGTTGGGATATCACAATATCTCTTATCTAATTAATGCATCTATATACTTGGTAAAGGGTGGAAGGCTCAGCCTTATGCCTGGTGTTTTGTTCCACTCTTGCCGCCCTAGTTTCTGTCATATCGGTGTTACGTTCCCGGATTTTGCGTTTCTTACGCGGTTGGGTTATAATGGGAACCCCTTGACAGCTCGCCTTGAATAAAACTCCTCCAGCAAGGCCCAACATTGGTTTTACCATTTGCCACCTAGCCTTTTCTTTCCCTTGGGTCGGCCGGCTCAAGGGTCATCTTTATTTAACCCCCCGGGCCAGTGCTCCTCTGAGTGTTGGTCCAACCTGTCAGCTGCCGGTGGCCACCAGGGGCAACTCTGGGCTGGCCTACCAGAACCTTGGACAATCCGGTGTGCCTTGAGAAAGAGATATGTGCAGCTCCTATCGGGATTTGTCGGCACATTCGGGTGGCTTTGCTAATCTTGTTTTACCATTGTCGAAATGTCTTGTAACCGGGATTCCGAGTCTGATCGGGTCTTCCCGCTAGAAGGAATATCCTTCGTTGACCGTGAGAGCTTGTGATGGGCTAAGTTGGGACTCCCCTACAAGGATTTGAACTTTCGGAAGCCGTGCCCGCGGTTATGGGCAGATGGGAATTTGTTAATGCCCGGTTGTAGAAAACCTGAAGTTGACCTTAATTAAAATACATCAACCGCGTGTGTTACCGTGATGGTCTCTTCTCGGCAGGGTTCGGGAAGTGAACACGGTGTTGGAGTAATGCTTGATGTAGGTTGTTCTAGGATCACTTCTTGATGATAGTTGTTTGACCATGCTTTTGCCTTCTCTTCTCGCCCTCATTTGCGTATGTTAGCCACCATATATGCTAGTCGCTTGCTGTAGCTCCACCTCATACCTTTTACCCTTCCTATAAGCTTAAATAGTCTTGATCGCAAGGGTGTGAGATTGCTGAGTCCCCGTGACTCACAGTTACTTCCAAAACCAGCTTGCAGGTGTCGTTGAACCATGAATATGACGCAACCAAGCTCAAGGAGGAGCTCAATGAAGATCTTGTCCTTTGTGTTGTTTCATTCTAGTTGATCAGTAGCGGAGCCCAGTTGGGGTCGATCGGGGATCTGTGTAGCATTTGGGGTAGTCTTCTTTTATTTTGGTTCCGTAGTCGGACCTTGTGTGTATCTGGATGATGTAATGCTTTATTCATGTAATTGTGTTAAGTGGCGACTGTAAGCCAACTATGTATCTTTTTCCCTTATGTATTACATGGGTTGTGTGAAGATTACCTCACTTGCGACACTGCTTTCAATGCGGTTATGCCTCTAAGTCGTGCTTCGACACGTGGGAGATATATCCGCATCGAGGGCGTTGCAAGTAGATTGCCAAGTGTTTCGTAGAGATAATCATAAAATGGTCTTTATCGGTATACGTAGAGGTGATCTTTAAATTGTTGATTTCACTAAAAACTCTCAACCTAGAACTTGCTTAATTGCTAAATCTTCTAAAGGCTGGTTGTGGCATAGAACGCTAGGTCATGTGGGCATGCAGAATCTTGATAAGCTTATTAAAGGTGATCATATCCTTGGAGTAAAAGATGTTATATTTGACAAGGATAGACTTTGTAGTGCTTGTCAAGCAGGAAAAAAGTTGAAAGAATTCACCCCGTGAAGAACATCATGACTACGAGAAGACCGCTCGAGTTACTTCACATGGATCTCTTTGGTCCCAATGCCTACAAGAGTCTCGGTGGTAACTCATTTGGTGTAGTCATAGTCGATGATTTTTCAAGATTTACGTGGGTGTTCTTTCTTGATGATAAATCGCAGGTCCAAAAGATCTTCAAAAACTTCACTAAGAAGGCCCAAAATCAATTTGAAGTGAAGATCAAGAAGGTTCGGAGCGACAACGAAACGGAGTTCAAGAACGCAAATGTGGATACCTTCCTTGACAAAGAAGGGATTTCACATGAGTTCTCGGCTACGTACACGCCTCAACAAAATGGAGTTGTTGAGAGGAAGAACCGGACTCTTATTGAGATGGCAAGAACGATGCTTGATGAGTACAAGACTACAAAACACTTTTGGGCGGAAGCGGTTGAGACAGCTTGTCATGCAACAAATCGCTTGTATGTTCACAAGCTACTCGGCAAGAAGGCATACGAGCTCCTCACCGGTAACAAACCCCAAGTTGGATACTTTTGAGTATTCGGCTCAAAGTGCTACATTCTTGATAAGCATCGTCATTCTAAATTTGCTCCTATCGTGTCTACAACAATTTCACCCGAAAGGTTGAAGAGACGGATGTGAAGTTTGATGAATCTAAGGGCTCGCAAGTAGAGCAATTGCCAATTGATGTAGGAGACAAAGACCCTTCGGAAGCAATCCAAGACTTGTCTATCAGCAAGATTCGCCCAACGGAGGTAAAGGAGAGTACCTTGTCCCTCCAAGTGGAGGCTTCCACCTCACAGCAAGATGAACCAAGAGTCGACATGGAAGCATCCACGACTGGGACGCACCAAGATGAAGAGAACGAGGAAGTACATCAAGATGAACCTCATCAACCCCCTTATCCACCAAGACAAGAAAACGACAACGCCAATAATGAAGAAGGCCAAGAAGAAGGACAAGATGATGAAGAAGATGTTCCACCCCGACCCAAGCATAAGCTCTCACGAGTTCGAGCAAGAGTCTAAGAGATCATCCCATCGAACAAATCTTCAACGATATTCAAACCGGGAGAATCACTCGCTCTAAAACTCATTTGGCTAACTTTTGTGAACATTATTCATTCATCTCTAGCATTGAACCTATGAAGGTTGAAGAAGCATTGGAAGATCCAAATTGGATAAATGCCATGCATGAAGAGCTACATAACTTTGAGAGAAATCAAGTGTGGACATTGGTCGAGAAGCCCGACAACAACCACAACATCATTGGTACCAAATGGGTGTTTCGCAACAAGCAAGATGGAGACGGTCAAGTCGTCCACAACAAAGCTCTTCTAGTCGCCCAAGGCTACAGTCAAGTCAAAGGTATGGACTATGGTGAGACATATGCCCCCATTGCTAGACTTGAGTCCATTCACATTTTACTTGCTTATGCTAATCACCATGATATCACCTTGTACCAAATGGACATTAAAAGTGCTTTTCTAAATGGTAAAATTGAGGACGAAGTTTATGTCAAGCAACCTCCCGGCTTTGTCAATCCTAAGAAACCTAATCACGTTTACAAACTTCACAAAGCTCTTTATGGTCTTAAACAGGCCCCTAGAGTGTGGTATAAATGCTTGACCAAGTTCCTTATTGAAAAAGGCTTTGAAATTGGAAAAATAGATTCTACTTGAGGGAGTCCTGGATTAGGGGGTCTTCGGACAGCCGGACTATATCCTTTGGCCGGACTGTTGGACTATGAAGATACAAGATTGAAGACTTCGTCTCGTGTCCGGATGGGACTCTCCTTGCTGTGGAAGGCAAGCTAGGCAGTACGGATATGGATATCTCCTCTTTTGTAACCGACCTTGTGTAACCCTAACCCTCTCCGGTGTCTATATAAACCGGAGGGTTTTAGTCCGTAGGACAACACGCAATCATACCATAGGCTAGCTTCTAGGGTTTAGCCTCTCTGATCTCATGGTAGATCTACTCTTGTACTACCCATATCATAAATATTAATCAAGCAGGACGTAGGGTTTTACCTCCATCGAGAGGGCCCGAACCTGGGTAAAACTTCGTGTCCCCTGCCTCCTATTACCATCCGCCTAGACACACAGTTCGGGACCCCCTACCCGAGATCCGCCGGTTTTGACACCGACATTGGTGCTTTCATTGAGAGTTCCTCTGTGTCGTCGCCGTTAGGCTTGATGGCTCCTTCTATCATCGTTAGCGATGCAGTCCAGTGTGAGACTTTTATTCCCGGATAGAGTTTTGTATTCGGCGGCTTTGCACTGCGGGCCAATTCGCTGAGGAGGCCTTAGATCCCCCGCAACCAAAAATTAAAATGGCCACCTGGCCGAATAGACGACCTCACGGCCAACATAGAACGGCCAACAACGCCGCACATAAGCCAATACGCGATCCACGCGAGGGCTCTCATCAAATGGACGGCGCAACCAGATCCATCTATGGACCACGTAAGTGCGCTCCAGCATACGATGCAACACAGGAAACATCCGAACAACACAGTAAACCCAGATACAGGGGTGCCGCACACCCCCTATGTTTCACCGATGAGGTGCTGGACCATGAATTTCCAGAGGGATTCAAACCCGTAAACATAGAGGCATACGACGGAACAACAGACCCTGGGGTCTGGATTGAGAACTATATCCTCCATATCCATATGGCTCGAGGAGATGATCTCCACACCATCAAGTACTTACCCCTCAAGCTCAAAGGGCCAGCTCGGCACTGGCTTAAAAGCCTCCCCGAAAACTCCATTGGAAGCTGGGAATAGTTCGAAGATGCTTTTCGGGCAAATTTTCAAGGCACTTATGTCCGACCTCCGAATGCGGACGATTTGAGTCATATAACTCAACAGCCCGGAGAGTCAGCCTGAAAGCTTTGGAACGGGTTTCTTACTAAAAAGAACCAAATAGTCGACTGTCCAGACGCCGAAGCCTTGGCAGCTTTTAAGCATAGCGTCCGTGACGAATGGCTTGCCAGACACCACGGCCAAGAAAAGCCGAGAACAATGGCAGCATTAACAAGCCTCATGACCCGCTTTTGCGCGGGTGAGGACAGCTGGCTAGCCAGGTGCAGCACCAGCGACCCAAGTACATCTGAAGTTAGAGATGAAAACGGGAAATCACGATGCAGCAAAAATAATAAGCGCCGGAATAAAGAAGACAGCCCGAAGAGCATGACAGTAAACACCGGATTCAGAAGCTCTCGGCCAGGTCAGCAAAAGTCGCCCCCTAAAGGCGCCAGAGATGAACTGTCAGCCTGAACAAAATTCTGGACCAAATATGTCAGATCCATAGCACCCCTGGTAAACCCACTAATCATACCCATAGAGAATGTTGGGTCTTCAAGCAGTACGACAAGCTGAACGCCGTACACAAGGGGGAGGATACACCAAGCGAAGACGAGGATGAGCCTCTCAAGCAAGACACTGGGGAACAAAAGAAATTTCCACCAGAAGTCAAAATAGTAAACGTGTTGCACGTGATCAAGGGGAGAAATAAAGCGGCACTCCCAGAGAAATATGCCCAAGGGCCTATCACCGCGGAGTCCTGCCACTGGTCGGCTCAACCGATCACTTTCGACCATCGGGATTACTCAGCAAATATCCGGCATGCAGGATGGGCGGCCTTGGTATTAGACCCAATAATTGACGGATACCATTTCACACGAGTCCTGATGGACGGTGGCAGCAGTCTAAACCTGATATATCAGGACACAATCCGCAAAATGGGGATAGACCCAATGAAAATTTGCCACACCAATACTACCTTTAAAGGAGTAACGCCATGCCCAAGGGCTCACTACACGGGCTCCCAGCTACTAGAAGTTATATTCGGCTTCCCCGATAACTTCCCTAGTGAAAATTTAACCTTCCACATTGCTCCGTTCCAAAGTGGCTATCAAGCACTACTTGGACGTGAAGCTTTCGCTCGCTTTAACGCAATACCGCACTACGCTTCCCTCACGCTTAAGATGCCCAGTCCATGTGGCATCCTTACAGTAAATGGAAATATGGAGCGATCCCTGTGCGCCGAAGAGAATGCGGCTGCCTGGGCAGCCGCACACTAAAACGGCCTCACCAACTAAAGTATTCGATAGGTCGTCAAGACCACGGACACAGTTAGACGAGTCCGGCGCAGCTGTATGTAATTCATACAGGTTCGATGGCCACAGCCCTATCACAAATACAAGGGGCTCAACACGCGCAGAGGAGTGGCAATTTTTACTCATCTTGAATTATACATGGTTTTTTCAAAAAACCTACCTTTTTGCACGATAACTTTTCACCTAAGTTCCTCTCTTTTATAGATGACCACCGTGCTACACCCGTCGAGGATACGGCACAATGGAGAAACAGGTGCAGACGTGCAGCAGGGACCCATTCCAAGGATTCTTTTTAGATTAAGACCCTGCGTCAACCTTTTCTACTGTCTCTTGTTGATACACATCCCTGGGATTCTTAGTACAATTGAGAAGGATGTTGGCGTCTTGGCATGTGGCCACGTCAGAATAATGCACGTACCTGAACACCAGGGGCTTCTTACAAAGGGCACTAATTAGGCCCGATTCATACCATAAAGACCGAATACCTTAGGGAGTGTTCGGCGTCGCGATTTTGGCCCTATATGCATCAGCTCCGAATCATGTCTTTGGTCAAATGTTGGGTTTGCCCGGCTCCTATGTTTTGGTACATTACGTTCTGCTCTATCGGCTAAGGTAGCACTAGGAGAACTACTGCGATTGTGCCCCGGGTCATCCGGACGAGCACCTCAGTAGAGAAAGCCGAAAACTTACTGTCATGATAGAGCGTGAGACTGGTCAACCACTCGATGACCTATCGGAATGTTAGAATTCCTCCGCCTTAACGAAGGGCCGTTTCCCGGGCAGGCATGTACGCACCCCGAATTCGGGAGAGTGCGGAGCCACCAGGGGCTATATAGTAGCCCCACCGTCAAACTCCTATGGCTAAGTGAAAGTGTTAAAGCATTATAGTCCGGTTGCCTCGTTCGCTGCGCTATCACCTCCTTAATAGGACCAAGACATTGGGTTAAGTGTGAACACGCGTCTTCTGCGAACACCTCCGCATTATATGCGTGGGGGCTGAAGCCGACGACTACAGTCTTTCAGGTTATACACATGTATACATAAACGGCCGCACAAGAGGCATCATACTACTTTCAGGCAAAAGTATAAACACAGCCTTAATAAATTTCATAAAAACATTGTGTTTGCAATGGGAATACATGTCACGAAAACATAATATTCTTCGAGCATTGGGCCTCTATCAAACAAGCACCCTCGAGAACCTCTTCGAAATAGTGCTCGGCAGCCACTCGGCCTATGGCCGAACCCTGCGCCGCAATAGTGGTAGCATCCATCTCCGCCCAGTATGCTTTAATACGGGCAAGGGCCATCCGCGAGCCTTCTATGCACGCCGACCTCTTCATCGCATTGATGTGTGGCACCGCACCAAGGAACTGCCGCACTAAGCTGAAATAGTTGTTCGGCTTCGGCTTTTCCAGCCATAGCTAATCCACGACATACCTCATGGCGAGTCTGGACAACCTATTGAGTTCGGCCCATTCGGCAAGCTACTCAGTCAATGGAAGCAGATGCTTCGGAATGTTAAATTGCGACCAGAACAGCTTGTCCACTTCATGATCTGTTTGATCTCAGAAGTATTTGGCCGCATCGACAGCGCTCGCCGCCAAGTCCATATATGCGTCTGTCGAACTCCACAGCCGATCCAGAGGGCCATACCGCGGATCTCCGAACTTCCTCCGTAGCATAAAGGGCTTCCCAGCCGCAATATCCCCGGCTTCACGCAGCTCCTCCTTCGTCGCTCTCATAGCAGAGCGGGTGTCTTTGTTCACCATCGTGGCCTTTTCAAGGTCTGTTGCCTTCGCTCGGTTTTATTTTTCAAGGAACTGGCAACGGTCGGCAGTGTCTTTTAATTTTACGGCCATCTTGGTCATCTTCTCTTTGCTCTCGCAATGCGCGGCCTTCTCGGCTTTCAAGTCTTCGGCCACCTTCAAAGCAGCCGCATTACTAATCCTTGCTTGTTCTTTGGCTCGGGCAAGTTCCGCCCGCAGGGTTTCCATGGTGGCAGCTCCATCTGCAGTCACAACATATTAAAGTTACTGGCATCATGCTGCTCTTACTATGTGGCATTCACCAGAAAATACCACTTACCATGTGCCTCGTCAAGCCTCTTGTTAACAAGCTCGATGTCGGCATCCGCTGCATCCAGTTGCCGCTTCCGTTTGGCAAATTCCTGAGTCCGGCTAGCCACCAGAGCTCCCACTACCTGCACATTAAGGCGGTATCGTTATTGCCTGGGACTACCATCCTCTATTTGTCGCCGTTCTCCGCGACAACCAGAGTCTCAGGGGATACTACCTGCACAGGGCACACCTAAAAATGTGCGGTACCATCACAAATGTACATCATTTTACGTACCTCAAAGCCCGTCAGTAGACTCATAAAGGCATCATGCAACCCGCTTTCGGCAGATGAAATCCTTTCCAACACCGTACCCATCAATGTACGGTGTTCTTCTGAGATGGCCGCTCGCTCCAACAGATCTCTCACTACGTCCGACCGCATACCAGACGGTGCCAGACTCTTTTGTTTGCTCTCTTCAAGAGCCGGATGCTGGGGACTCCGGGTGACTATAGGACTATCTTCTGGCCTCGCCGGATCCGGAGAGGCCCTACGTGACGACACTTCAAGGTCGCCCGCTTCTTGAGCGGAGGAGTCTGGAGGAGGCGTTTCGCTCTCCATCATCTCCGGAAGAAGATCCCCCGAAGACAAGCTCTGCTGAG
Source organism: Triticum dicoccoides (assembly GCF_002162155.2). Classification (NCBI taxonomy): domain Eukaryota; kingdom Viridiplantae; phylum Streptophyta; class Magnoliopsida; order Poales; family Poaceae; genus Triticum; species Triticum dicoccoides. The sequence continues at coordinate 96,894,074 of NC_041390.1, forward strand.
AAGGGCTAAGATCCGAACTGCAAGATAAATACTTCGGTTATTTTCTTCAGAGGTAAGGTAATATATCTTCACTATTAAAGTACTTTTTAATTACTTATAGCTCGTTAGAGGGCTGATCCCCGCGCGTACTTTGTGCGGCAAGTGCACCCTCCAAGGCAGGACCCTCTGGTGGAGATTTCTTCTCCCTCTTGGAAACCTCGGTTTCCGGATCTTCAGAGGTAGTCCTCTTCCTTCCCCGGGAGGAGAGAATGTCAGATTCCTCCCCTCGGTTATCCTCCCTCACGGAGGCGCTCGTTCCCTCGGTCGGACTAGGTAGCGGTGGAGGCCCGCTTTCGCCCTCAT
>NC_041390.1:96894874-96901832 GCF_002162155.2 Triticum dicoccoides
TTCTTTGAGGGCTCCGGGCAAGGTGCTAGTTCGAGCATCTTTTCCAGTACCGGATTTTCCAAACCCTCGGGAAGGGGGGCTGAACACCGAATCATCTTTGCCTTTGTTATCCAGTCCTGGTCAAAGAGCAATTTCTCAGAATAACGTCATGATAAATGAAAGATGGTGTGTTCGGCTAGAGGATAACTTACTTGGTCGGCGGTGCGGTTGCTGCTCAGGCCCACGTCCTCGGTAGTATCTAGACACTCTATCTGTGGTCCAAAGAATGATCTATACATCTCCTCGTGCGTCAGGCCAAGGAAATTCTGAATAGCGCACGGTCCTTCTGGGTTGAACTCCCACATGCGAAGAGGCCGGTGTTTGCATGGCTGGATTCGTCGAACCAGCATGACTTGCATTACCATAATCAAACTGAAATCTCCTTCGAAGAGATTTTGAATGCGGCTTTGCAGTACAGGCATGTCCTTGGCGGGACCCCAGCTCAGCCCTCTGCTAATCCATGACATCAGTTGTGGTGGAGGGCCTGAGCGGAAAGCAGGGGCAGCCGCCCACTTGGCACTTCTGGGAGCTGTGATGTAAAACCACTCCCGTTGCCATAATCCGGACACCTCTGGAATAGAACCCTTTGGCCATGGAGCTCCGGAGATCCTGCTTATTAATGCGCCTCCGCACGCTACATGCTGCCCCTCGACCATCTTCGGCTTCACGTCAAAGGTCTTGAGCCATAGGCTGAAGTGAGGGGTAATGCGGAGGAAAGCCTCACATACAACAATAAATGATGAGATGTGGAGAAAGGAGTCCGGGGCTAGATCGTGGAAATCTAGCCTGTAATGAAACATCAGCCCTCTAACGAAGGGATCTAGAGTGAGGCCTAGACCTCGGAGGAAGTGGGAGATGAACACGACGTCTTCGTTGGGTTCAGGAGTAGGGACGACCTGCCCTCGGGCAGGCAACCGATGCGAAACCTCGGCGGTCAGGTATCTGGCCTCCCTCAACTTCTTCATATCTTCTTCTGTAACGGAGGAGGGCATCCACCAGCCTTGAAGGCTAGACCCGGACATGATTGAAGGTCCGGAGCACCTGACCTGGGCTTTGGGTGTTAGAACTCGAGGCGGGGAAAGGATTCAATTGAGCACGGGAGGGAAGGAGTAAAAGCCTTGTCCCTTTATAAAGAGGGTGAATATCAAGCGTCCTCTCCGTAGCCGTTTGGGACTTGCCTATAATCTAGGAGTCCTAGATACGGTTGGGTTACCCACGACCGTATTGATGAGAATCCCGTAATTAGGGGAACACGATCACTGCTTTGACAAGACGTGTCAAAAAACTGCCTCGCGTTATGTGTGGAGCTAGTTAAAGGAAACGGTTCGAATAATCACCGGGCCATGACATAATGTCGTGTTGCCAAGACGTGTCAGCAGATTAGATTTGTGGAAGTATTATTCTCTCTACGGTGGTATGTGGAACTTATTTTGCAGGGTCGGACACTATCCTTGTATTCAAATTCTTCCGTGATGTATTCGGAGGAGGAACCCGCCTTGCAATGCCGAAGACAATACTGCGTGCCGGACTCATCGTCATTGAAAGCCTGGTTCTGGGGCTACTGAGGGAGTCCTGGATTAGGGGGTCTCCGCACAGCCGGACTATATCCTTTGGCCGGACTGTTGGACTATGAAGATACAAGATTGAAGACTTCGTTTCGTGTCCGGATGGGACTCTCCTTGGCGTGGAAGGCAAGCTAGGCAGTACGGATATGGATATCTCCTCCTTTGTAACCGACCTTGTGTAACCCTAACCCTCTCTGGTGTCTATATAAATCAGAGGGTTTTAGTCCGTAGGACAACACACAATCATACCATAGGCTAGCTTCTAGGGTTTAGCCTCTCTGATCTCGTGGTAGATCTACTCTTGTACTACCCATATCATCAATATTAATCAAGCAGGACGTAGGGTTTTACCTCCATCGAGAGGGACCGAACCTAGGTAAAACTTCATGTCCCCTGCCTCCTGTTACCATCCGCCTAGACACACAGTTCGGGACCCCCTACCCGAGATCCGCCGGTTTTGACACCGACACTACTCTTTTCACTAAAAGGGTTAATGAAGAACTATTTGTGTGCCAAATTTATGTTGATGATATTATATTTGGTTCGACTAACCCTCATTTTAGTGAGTATGTCGGAGAAGTTTGAGATGTCTATGATGAGTGAACTCAAATTCTTTCTTGGTTTGCAAATCAAGCAAACTAAGGAAGGTACCTCTGTTTCTCAAACAAAGTACACCAAGGACTTATTCAAGAAGTTCAATATGCAAGAATGCAAAGGTATGAATACACCCATTCCTACTAGTGGACATCTTGACTTGACTAAGGACGGTGAACCGGTTGATCAAAAGGTTTACCGCTCTATGATCGGTTCATTGTTATATCTATGTGCCTCTCATCCAGATATTATGCTAAGTGTGTGCATGTGTGTACGATATCAAGCGGCCCCTAAAGAATGTCATCTTAAGGCTATGAAAAGGATAGTGAGATACTTAATACATACAACAAATTTTGGCATTTGGTATCCTAAGAGGTCCTCTTTTGATCTTGTTGGCTATTTTGACTCGGACTATGCCGGAGACAAGGTTGATAGAAAGTCCACTTCGGGTACTTGTCAATTTCTTGGTAGATCCCTTGTGTCTTGGTCTTCCAAGAAACAAAACTCGGTATCCTTATCCACCGCCGAAGTGGAATACATTGCCGCCGGTTCATGTTGCGCTCAATTACATTGGATGACCCAAACTCTTAAAGATTATGGGATCAATGTGAAACATGTTTCATTGCTTTGTGACAATGAAAGTGCTATTAAGATTGCTCACAATCCCGTGCAACATTCTCGAACTAAGCATATTGAAGTTCGTCATCATTTCATTCGAGATCATGTTGCTAAAGGGGACATTGATCTTAAGCATGTTCATACCGATAAGCAATTGGCGGATATATTCACCAAACCGCTTGATGAGAAAGTCTTTTGTCGTTTGAGAGGTGAGTTGAACATCATTGATGCTTCAAACTTGGAGTAGGAACTCCATTTGGATACATGCAAGGCATGAATCTATGACTAATCCTTGATATTTCTTTCGTAATGCTATTCATATGTATTGGATATATTTGCACCCTTGCATGTTATCTAACCCTTGTAGGTACTTGGATGAATATAAATCTATGAGATTGCAACTCTCTCACATCTTGAGCAATCTCTACATCACCAAGTCTCTACAATACGGTGGTCGATGACAAGGAAGCGCAAAACCCTTCAACATATCCTTTGACAAATTATATGTATAGAATTTAATAATTGTCATTTTGGATACACAAGTGCTCTTCCTTGCAAAACTAACCCATGTAGGTAGATGAACTCAAATTACAAGTGGTGCTCTCAACTCTTGATGAACTACATTAACCTTGAGCAACTCACACAAGTTCGACTACATGACTAGGATCAACACCACCACCCAAGGTATGTCATTCCATCTTAGAGAAGCTTAACCTCAAGTGATAGGTTAAAGCAACTCAACAAGATGTGAATACATCAAATGCTTAACGAAAAATGGTAACCCCATTTTGAGCTTAAACAATGAGTATGACCTACGATCAAGTGTTTTCACTTGAATCCTCAGTCAAAATACTCTAACATAGGTGACTCAGTCACCGCCCAATTCTAGATGAAGTTCTCTAGTGTTTCTCTGAGTTTTTGCATTTGTTCTTTGCATTTGTTCCTTGCATGTTAATTCCCCTTCCATTTGTGACTTCATCTAGATTTTTCTTTTCTTAGTTTTGTTCTGCATTCCCTGCATCCAATTCAATGCAAATCTTTCAGCAAATTCCTTGCAAATCCTTATGAGATTTTACATGCCTAGTGAGCTGAGGTGACAAGTGTTTTCACTGTGATGAACTCGGTCACACCGGTTTTTTCCTTCGGTCCAACCAAATCCTTTCGACGCCACCGAAGCACACAACTTGGTGCTACCGATTTCACTACAGGAAAGACAGCTTTCCACCTGTTCCTGCATTCTTTTTTCTCCAGCTCCACTTAATGATTCTTGTCCTCTACCAGCATCACATTCGACTTGCTGCTTTGCTTTGTGACTCAGGGACCAAACCCATTTGTGACAAAAATCCAGAAGAACCCTTCTTGGAAATTGATGTCAAAGGGGGAGAGAGAGATCACATCAAATCTTAATCATTTCTATAGGGTGAGAGAATACGCAGGGGAGAGTGTAAGAAACCCCAGATGGTTGGTGTTCAAGAGGAGAGAAGTCACATGTCTTTAAGAGGGGAAAGACATGTTCATAGTTGATTGTTTGCATTAGCTCTATTTCTTTTCTTTGCTCTGTTTTTCTGTTCCCTATCTTCTCCCAGTATCCCATGCTAGATTCAGGGGGAGCAAGACATCTAAGGGAAGGAAATCCTTGAATACATTGCACATCTTTACCTTTGGGGACAAGTCTATATCCAATAGAGTACTCAGTACTCACTCTCTACATGTCATCCCAGTCTTGGTATTCCTGTGGTTTCTTTGTTTGCTCTGGCTAGTAGATGCATCTGTGTTATCTAACCTTTTTTACTCAGGTTCATTCCTTCCTAAGCCAACTCAAGAGCATAATGTAAGTATATGCATCACACTCATGTGCATGAGGATTTCTTGCTAATGTACGTACTATTTGCAAGAAGGACGCATGAGCATGAAGGTACATTCCCTATACTCACATCATTTGCTCTGATGCATATAGCCAAGATACATGTAACACAGTGCTTACTCGGTCATGCTTATGCATTCACATGCTCCTATATTCCATATTTACATGATTTCATACATGTAGGGGGAGCCTATGCATGTTACATGTATTTCCAAAGCTTTACTTGTTATTCTCTATATCTTTATCTAAAACTTTGATGTATGTTGTCATCAATTACCAAAAAGGGGGAGCTTGAAAGCACAAGTGCTCCCTGGGTGATTTTGGTAATTAATGTCAACATATCTCTTGTTGGACTAATGCTTCTACCTAGTATGTTTCAGATAAGTTCAACAATGGAGTGTCATGGACTAGAGGATGTGGAACCCCTTCAAGATGCTAAGGACAAAGGATTGGCTCAAGCTCAAAGTACAAGACTCTACATTTTTCATTTTAGTGATCCAAGATCACATTGAGTCCATAGGTAAGCCAATACTATTAAGAGGGGGTGAGGTGTTGCTTAATGGCTTGCTTGCTCAAAGTGCTTAGTGATATGCTCCACAACCCTCAACTACTTTTTCACATCCAAATATGTTCCAAACCAAAAATCAAACTTGGCCCCACCGATTTGATCTAACCAGCGCCACCGAGTTCACTTGACATAAGCCACTGCCAGAAACCCTAATCAATTCAGTCTCACCGAGATGGGCTTGCAAACTCTCTATTGCCTATTACATTAATTTCGGTCTCACCGAAATATGAAATCGGCCCCACCAAGTTTGCCTGGCCAACTCTCTCTTTGGCTTATTACCAAAATCGGTTCCATCGAGTTGGTGTAATCGGTCACCGAGATGAGGCTTTACCCTAACCCTAGCACATTGGTCCCACCGATTTGATCAAGTCGGTCCCACCAAAAATCCTAACGGTCACATTATGAACTAAATCGGTCTGACCGAGTTTCACGATTCGGTCCCACCGAGTTTGCTAAATTGTGTGTAACAGTTAGATTTTGTGTGGAGGCTATATATACCCCTCCACCCACTCTTCATTCATGGAGAGAGCCATCAGAACATGCCTACACTTCCAACATACATTTTCTGAGAGAGAACCACCTACACTTGTGTTGAGGTCAAGATATTCCATTCCAACCACATAAATCTTGATCTTTAGCCTTCCCCAAGTTGCTTTCCACTCAAATCATCTTTCCACCAAATCCTATCCTATGAGAGGGAGTTGAGTGTTGGGGAGACTATCATTTGAAGCACAAGAGCAAGGAGTTCATCATCAACACACCATTTATTACCTCTTGGAGAGTGGTGTCTCCTAGATTGGTTAGGTGTCACTTGGGAGCCTCCGTCAAGATTGTGGAGTTGAACCAAGGAGTTTGTAAGGGCAAGGAGATCGCCTACTTCATGAAGATCTACCCTAGTGAGGCAAGTCCTTCGTGGGCGACGGCCATGGTGGGATAGACAAGGTTGCTTCTTCGTGGACCCTTCATGGGTGGAGCCCTCCGTGGACTCGCGCAACCGTTACCCTTCATGGGTTGAAGTCTCCATCAACGTGGATGTACGATAGCACCACCTATCAGAACCACGCCAAAAATCTCCGTGTCTACATTGCGTTTGCTCCCTCCAAATCTCATCCCTTTACATTCTTGCAACTTGCATACTTTACTTTCCGCTGCTCATATACTCTTGTCATGCTTTCTTGATATGTATTATAAATGTGTGAACTTGTGCAAAAACTCCACTTCAACCTAAAGAAATTAAAAGATGCAACTTTTATTGCTAAGAGTCTATTCACCCCCCCCCCCTCTAGACACTTCTTCTCGATCCTTTCATGTTGTCAGTACGGTTTGACCGATAAAGATCTTAGTAGAATATGTAGGAACCAATATGAGCATTAGGTTTCACTATTAATTATTGACCGGAGAGGTGTCTCGGTCATGTCTACATAGTTCTCGAACCCGTAGGGTCCGCAGGCGTAACGTTAGATGACGATTTTGTATTATATGAGTTATGTGATTTGGTGATCGGATGTTGTTCGGAGTCCCGATGAGATCACGGACATGACGAGGAGTCTCGAAATGGTCGAGAGGTAAAGATTCATATATAGGATGATAGGATTCGGACACCGGAAGTGTTCTGGGGGTATCGGGTACGTATAGGGTCCCCGGAAGGGGTTCCGGGCAACCCCCGGCAAGCTATATGGGCCTAATGGGCCAAGAGGGGAAACACACCAG
>NC_041390.1:96902307-96980166 GCF_002162155.2 Triticum dicoccoides
CAAATTGGAGAAGGAAAGGGGAAGAAGGAAAGGAAAAATGGAATAGGATTCCCCCTTCCCCCTCTTCCCTTCCTACTCCAAATAGGAATGGGAAAGGACGGAGGCCGAATTGGGAGGACCCCAAGTAGGATTCCTCCTACTTGGGGCGCCCCCTGGCTGCCTCTCCTCCCCTCCAAACTATATATATGTGGGGGGCACCGCTAGAGCACTCAACAAACATTGTTAGCCGTGTGTGGCGCCCCCCTCCACAGTTTACGCCTCCGATCATATTCACGCGGTGCTTAGGCGAAGCCCTGCACGGATCACTTCACCATAACTGTCACCACGCCGTCGTGCTGATGGAACTCTCCCTCGACACTTTGCTGGGTCAAGAGTTCGAGGGATGTCATCGAGCTGAACATGTGCAGAACTCGGAGGTGCCGTACGTTCGGTGCTTGATCGGTTGGAACGAGAAGAAGTTCGACTACATCAACCGCGTTGTCAAACACTTTCGCTTTCGGTCTACGAGGGTACGTGGACACACTCTCCCCCTCTCGTTTCTATGCATCTCCTAGATAGATCTTGCATGAGCGTAGGGAAATTTTGAAATTGCATGCTACGTTCCACAACAGTAATAGGGATGCCCAGACCGGAAATGAAAAAGAAATTTACTTTATGTTGTCAATAATAAATTCTTTGGAAAGTGTTAGTATGGACGACACCCATGGATACAGCTAGCCGTGGAGTGTGAAAGTATGGTGGAAAAAATGAATAAACTGTATTTTATGTTTGGGAACTGCCTATGATATATCTAGCATGGAAAGTGTTGGGAATTACTCGGTCGTTTTCGTTGACGGGAAAAGTATGCCTCCCAAAATATTTTTTTACATCTCAATTTAAGCTTTGAGCTCTAGCACCTCTACAAATATCTTCTTCCCTCTACGAAGGGCCTATCTATTTACTTTTATGCAAATTTTTATTTTTATTTGAGTCTCCATCTTCTTTTATAAAGCACCAACTAGGGAGCGCTATGATCATACTTTTGAGCATTGGATGTTGCTAATATTCGAGTGTGTTACGTGAATGGATCAATGATTGAGCATAATGGGCTAGGGATAGCTTTCTTTAGCATTGATATTTTGGAAGACATGGTTGCTTGTTAGTATGCTTGAGTATTGATGTCTTCATGTCACATTATAGACTATTGCTTTGAATCACTCAAGTCCAAATGTCCATGCTGCAAAAGAAAGAGCATATGATGAATATGATAGGTAGCTTTCCACAACAAAATTTATGTTTTCAATTGCTACTTTATCATGATGAGTTTTCTGAGAAAGAGTTGTTGTTACGATGCTAGGAAAAGTGTTGTTGTTACGATGCTAGGAAAAGTGATTGAAATTATCATTGATCAAACTTATGCACTATGCTAGCATTCACACTTCGTAAATTATTTCTTTTATCATTTACCAACTCGAGGACGAGCAGGAATTAAGCTTGGGGATGCTGATATGTCTTCAACTTATCTATAATTTATGAAGTATTCATGCCATGTTTACCACAATTTTATATGGTTTTGGTATGATATGCATTGAACTAACCCGGACTGACGCTGTTTTTCAGCAGAACTACCGTGGTGTTGTTTTTTGTGCCGAAATCAAGTTCCCCAAATGCAGCGAAACATTTTGACGATCTTTTTGGAACAAAAGAGGCACTAGAAGCTTCGTGGGAGGGCCAGAAGAGCCACGAGGTGGGCACAACCCACCAGGGCGCGTCGGCCCACCTAGGTGCGCCCTGGTGTCTTGTGCTCACCTACAGGCCCATCTTCACGTGAAACTGATGCCAAAAAATCCTATAAATACATAGACCTCCAAAAATAACCCTAGACCGGAAGTTCCACCGCCACAGGCCTCTGTAGCCACGAAAAACCAATCTAGACCCTGTTTCGGCACCCTGCCGGAGGGGGAAATCATCACCGGTGGCCATCTTCATCATCCTGGCGGCCACCATGATGAGGAGGGAGTAGTCCACCCTCGGGGCTGAGGGTTTGTACTAGTAGCTATGTGTTTAATCTCTCTCTTTCTCGTGTTCTTGAGATGGCACTATCTTGATGTATCGCGGGCTTTGTTAGTATAGTTGGATCATATGGTGTTTACCCCTCTCTATCTTGTTGTGATGAATTGAGTTTTCCCTTTGAGATTTCGTTCCTATCGGATTGAATACTTTTATGGATTTGAGAACACTTGATGTATGTCTTGCTATAAATACCCATGGTGACAATGGGGTATCGATTCACTTGATATGTGTTATGGCACTCAACTAGCGGATCTCCAAGGTGACATTAGGGCAATCTGTGCATAGGGGTTGATGCACGTTCTCATCTTTGTTTCTTCAGTGGAAATCTTGGGGCACTCTTTGAGGTTCTTTGTGTTGGATTGAGTATTGTGAATCTGAAATTATTTGATGCATATCGTATAATCAACTTACGGATACTCGCGGTGACATTGGATTATCTAGGTGACATTAGAGTTGGTTGATGTTTATCATATATGGTGTTATTTTAGTACGAACTCTTGGATAGATCGATCAGAAATAATATCTTGGTGTTATTTTAGTACGAACTCTAGGATAGATTGATCGGAAAGAATAGCTTTGAGGTGGGTTTTGTACCCTACAAACAATTTCTTCTTATGTTCTCCGCTAGATGGGAACTTTGGAGTGATTCTTCATCACACGTTGAGGGATGGTTATATGATCCGATTATATTAGCATTGTTGAGAGATTGCACTAGCGAAAGTACGGACCCTAGGCCACATTTTCAAGCATCAATACCATTTGTGCTCACTTTTGTTACTTGCTACCTTGTTGTTCTTTATTATTCCTACTACAAAAATCAATATCTACTATCATTATTACACTTGTATCATCATCTCTTCGCCGAACTAGTGCACCTATATAGTTTACTATTGTATTTGGTGTGTTGGGGACACAAGAGACTTTTTATTATTTGGTTGCAGGGTTGTTTGAGAGAGACCATCTTCATCCTACGCCTCCCACGGATTGATTAACCTTAGGTCATCCACTTCAAGGAAATTTGCTACTATCCTACCACTACAAAAAAAAGACACATCCGTGACATTTTGGGCCGAACGAGATTTTTTTTCTGTCACACATATGACACTTCTATGACGATAATTGTGACAAAACCCGGTATCATCATAGATGTGGTGGGCTCCTACTTCTATGACAAAAAAATGGGCTCTTCGTCCTGGGCTGGCCGGAGACGCAGCTGCATGACATTCTTTGGGTCGTCCATGATGGAAAAAACCATGGTAGAAGCGAGGGGGAGGAAAATTTTGGGGAGTTCCCGATTACGGTGGGAGGTCGGGGGCTGAGCGATGCACGTTTCTCTCGTACACGTACGCGCGTGTGTGCGTGGTGTTGGCTCTAACTGAACCCGAGCGAGGCGTTGGGCTCTAACTGAACCCGAGCGATTGCACTGCAGGCTACGCGTTACTGAACCCGAGCGATCGATCGATGGCTGTTAACTGAACCCGATCGAGCGATTCCTTCGCTATTGCTGCTAACTGAAGCCGATCGATGGGATGAACAATGAGTGTTACGGGGTGGTTTGGATGAACAGTGATCGGTGGCGTTGCCTCTGGATGAATAGGACCTCGTGGTGTGGTGGAGGGCTGGATGAATAGTAGACGGTGGAGGGGTGCCCGTGGAGGGGTGTATGAACAGGACCCCGTGGTGTGGAGGGCTGGATGAACGGTAGAGGGTGGAGGGGTGGTTGAACAGGACCCCGTGGTGTGGAGGGCTGGATGAACAGTAGACGGTGGAGGGGTGCCCGTGGAGGGGTGGTTGAATAGGACCCCGTGGTGTGGAGGGCTGGATGAACAGTAGACGGTGGAGGGGTGGTTGAACAGTAGCCGGTAGAGTAGCGCACAGTGGAGGCCGGATGAACAGGAGCCCGTGGAGGCTGGATGAACAGGAGCCCATGGAGGCTGGAGGAGGTCGACGGTGGAGATGAACAGTATCCCGTGGAGTCCCGTTTTGCGGTACGCCACACCCCTCCCGATGAACAGGACCCCCGTTTCGACCGTAGCGCTCCAACACAAGTCCATTTCCTCCGTTTTGCAGTATGCCACACCCCTCCCAATCAACAGGACCCCCGTTTCGACCGTAGGAGGTCCGTTTCCTCCATTTTGCGGTACGCCGGACCCCTCCCGATGAACAGGATCCCGTTTCGAACGCGGCCGGTCGAGCACAAGGCCGTTTCCTCCGTTCTGCGGTACGCCAGGCATCGTTTCCATTGCCTGTTCCGTCCAAGCCCTCCCGATGAACACGACGCATTTCGTTGCCTCCCCATGAACACGACGCATTTTGTTGTCTCCCCATGAACACGACGATGACGTTGTTTCTCCGTTCCGACCCAGCCATGTACACGAGCCCTGGTCGTACGTATGCGCGAGTAGGCGTTCGAGACCCCGCTCGTATGTATACATACGTGGCCGTATTTTCTTTCTTGCACCCTGGCCGCTGTACGTACGTGTACATGCTACGTGTGCGCCTCTACTACGACACGTGCGTGCCTCTACATCGACCAGTATATATGTACGTACACATTCGCGACCAGAATGACAATGCTACGTACGCTTTGACCAGGTGGGTCCCGACTGTCAGGCACTTCCTTGCGTGCGAAGATGTAGCTGGTGGGTCCCAGCAGTTAGGGGGGCGAAATACGGTGGCCCGTCCGGTGGGTCCCCGCTGTCAGGTGGAGGAATAATTATTTTCACGTAATAAGGAGGCACTTCCTTGCTGCGGTCGTGGACCCAGCTGTCAGCCTCTCCACGTACAGTCCACGTCCGATGGAAGCCGTTCCTTGACCACGTTGACCACGCCGCGCCAAGAGCACTAGGGCGGTGGACGACGGCGAGGCCTAGGAAGGGGACGACGCGGAGCTGGGGAAGACACGGTAGTGGATGCCCACGCGTAGAGGAGTACGAGGGTTCACTGGTTCGCTGCGGTGTGAGGCTGTCATCGCCGCAGAATAACAAGGGGTGTGGGTGAGTAGAGGGATGGCCTGGCCGGCGGTGGGAGTAGTAGGGGGCGGTGAGGCCTCCGCCGCATCGCAACCGGCCACGGGAGGTAGGAGCACGAGGCACGACCGGCGCTGGTTTGGGTGGCTGGAGCAAGAAGACCAGAGGTTGAAGAAGCACTACAGCCGTTGGATGGACATCGTACGGTCACTGGAGCTAGAATCGTGCATATTGACTATGTTGACAAAGTCCTCCGTCCCCGTCAACTTAGTAGGCCCACAAGTCAGCCACCCACCAAGGTGGGTCCCAGCTAGCAGGGGGTATTCATTTTTTTAGCGTAATAAGGAGGCACTTCCTTGCGTGCGAAGATATAGCTGGTGGGTCCGAGCTTTCAGCGGCGGTAACGTTTTTTCACGAAATACAGAGGCCCTTTCGGTGGGTCCCAGATGTCAGGTGAAGGAATCATTATTTTGCGCGTAATAAGGAGGCATTTCCTTGCGTGCGGCCATGGACCCAGCTGTCGGCCTCTCCACGTACAGTCCACTTCAGATGCTTGTCGGTCGTTGACCACGTTGACCAGGCCGCGCCGAGAGCACCAGGGTGGTGGACGACGGCGAGGCCTGGGAAGGGAACGACACGGAGGCAGGGAAGATTCGGCAGTTGTTTCCCACGCGGAGGGGAGTACGACTGTACGAGGGTTTACTGGTTCATCTGCCGTTGCCGGAGAATAACAACAGGTGTGGGTGAGTAGAGGGATGGCTAGGCTAGCGATGGGAGTACGGTGGGGCGGTGAGGCCTGCGCGGCAGCACAACCGGCCGCGGGGAGGAGGGAGCAGGCAGTCCCGCCGGTGCTTGTTTGAGCGGCTGGAGCAGGAATAGCAGAGATTGAAGAAGCACGACGGCCGTTTGATGGACATCCAACAGTAACTGCTTGTGCGTCAACCTTTTATTAGGAAAGCCTCAAATCTGTGGAAAACAGCATACAGCCCATCTGCCATTATTTCTAATAATTTACAACGCATTTGCTAATTCTTAAGGTTTTTTTGGAGCCCATATTCTTTTTGTTAGCATTACAGCCCATATTGTGGCCACGGTTAAAAAATTAACGAAATTTTGCATATTTCGGTGCGGTCCGAACTGTTTTTAATCCCAAAATTTCGACTCACATTCAAACTGATTTTAAAAATAAATGTATATCAATATAAAATCCAACAAATTCTCCACGCATAAAAATTAATGTAATTTAAAATCTCAAAATGAAAAAAAGATATTTTAAACTAATTGCCGGTTTGATGTGTTTTAAAAATGTACAGCCCATTTCTCATTACTGATGGGCCAGTTTCTCGGCCAGCGGAATGAAGCCCTCCTCGTCTTGAAAGATTTGTATCCCAACAGGCCTGACAAAGCGACTTACTTGGCAAATCACAAAAAAACTGGGCTGTGGCCGTGGACCCAGCTGTCAGCCTCTCCACGTACAGTACTCTTCCGATGGAAGTCGGTCATTGACCACATTGACCACGCCGCGCCGAGAGCACCAAGGCGGTGGACAACGGCGAGGCCTAGGAAGGGGACAACGCGGAGCCGGGGAAGACGCGGTAGTGGATGCCCACGCGGAGAGGAGTACGAGGGTTCACTGGTTCGGCTGCGGCGTGAGGCTGCCGTCGCCGCAGAATAACAGGGGGTGTGGGTGAGTAGAGGGATAACATGGGCCAGCGGTGGGAGTAGTAGGGGCGGTGAGGCCTCCGCGGCATCACAGCCGGCCACGAGAGGCAGGAGCACGCGGCACGACCGACGCAGCTTTGGGCGGCTGGAGCAAGAAGACCAGAGGTTGAAGAAGCACTATGGCCGTTGGATGGACATCGTAGGGTCACTGGAGCTAGAATCGTTCATATTGACTAAGTTGACAAAGCCCTCCATCCTCGTCAACTTAATAGGCCCACAAGTCAGCCTCCCACCAGGTTGGGTCCCAGCTAGCAGGGGGAGTATTTATTTTTCTGTGCGTAATGAGGCACTTCCGGTGGGTCCGAGCTGACAGGGGGGGGGACATTTTTTTTGGGAAATACGGTGGTCCATCCGGTGGGTCCCAGCAGTCAAGGGAAAACGCTTTTTTGTGAAATATGGTGGCCCGTCCGGTGGGTCCCAGTAGTCAGGGGGGAAACATTTTTTCCGCAAAATACTGGTGGCTCGTCCGGTGGGTCCCCACTGTCAGGTGGAGGAATAATTATTTTGCGCGTAATAAGGAGGCACTTCCTTGCAGCTGCCGTGGACCCAACTGTCAGCCTCTCCACGTACAGTACTCTTCCGATGGAAGTCGGTCGTTGACCACATTGACCACGCCGCGCCGAGAGCACCACGACGGTGGACGACGGCGAGGTCTAGAAGGGGACGACGCGGAGCCGGGGAAGATGCGGCAGTGGATGCCCACACGAAGAGGAGTACGAGGGTTCACTGGTTCGGCTGCGGTGTGAGGCTGCCGTCGCCGCAGAATAACAGGGGGAGTGGGTGAGTGGAGGGATGGCCTGGCCAGCGGTGGGAGTAGTATGGGGACGGTGAGGCCTCCGCGGCAGCACAGCCGGCCACGGGAGGCAGGAGCATGCGGCACGACCGGCGCTGCTTTGGGCAGCTGGGACAAGAAGACCAGAGGTTGAAGAAGCACTACGGCCGTTGGATGGACATTGTTGACCACGCCGCGCCGAGAGCACCAGGGCGGTGGACGACGGCGAGACCTACGAAGGGAACGACATGGAGCCGGGGAAGACACGGCAGTGGCTGCCCATGCGGTGGAGAGTACGAGGGTTGACTGGTTCGGCTTCCGCTGCCGGAAAATAACAGGAGGTGTGGGTGAGTAGAGGGATAGACAGGCCAGGGATGAGAGTATGATGGGGCCTTGAGGCCTTCCCGGCAGCGGGAGCGGGCGGTTCCGATGGTGCTGGTTTGGGCGACTGGGGCCAGAAGATCAGAGACTGAAGAAGCACGATTGCCGTTAGATTGACATCTAACGGTCTGTCGCTGGTAGAGTCGATTGTTAACTAAGTTTATTTTTTGAGAAACCTTGTGTACGCATGAACTTAGTAGGCCCACAAGTCAGCCTCCAAATCTGTGGCAGACAACATAAAGCCCATTTGCTATTTTTTTATAATTTGCAGCCCATTTGCTAATTCTTAAGTAATTTATTACAGCCCAATTTCTGCCCAGGACCACGATCAAAAAGTCCAACCTTATTTTGCATATTTCGGTGGAGTCCGAACTGTTGTAATACCAAAATGATAAACATTTTTAAGAACTTATTGATTTGCCAAAAAAATCGTTTTGTTTTTGTAAGCAAATAAGATGTGGGACAATTTAGTTGGTTTAAGGGAAAACCAGTGGTAAAAAAAATCATCGCTCGGTGGGAAAAAACAACAAAAATAAGGATGTAAA
The DNA here is from genome assembly GCF_002162155.2 of Triticum dicoccoides. Lineage (NCBI taxonomy): Eukaryota > Viridiplantae > Streptophyta > Magnoliopsida > Poales > Poaceae > Triticum > Triticum dicoccoides. Next base: position 96,910,749 of record NC_041390.1, read on the forward strand.
TATGAAAAGGGAATTTTATGTGTTCTCAATATAATGATATGTGTATATGAACTAGTAAAACTATAGGTAGTGATTAGAAAACAGATGTAGGACATGCGTTTCAAGAGGAAAATAGAACTGGGCCGTGTGTTTGAGTCAGTAAAAAAACTGCCTGCAGATGTTGTAAGACAAAATATAACTAACGCTAGCGGGCTAGAGGCCAGTAGATACCTGCTGGATCTTTGTGCCCCATTGTCGTCATGGGCTGAGCCTGTTAAAAACAAAACAACCCTGGGCAATCTACAGCCCAGTTGAAACTTGCTCGACCTGAAAAAACAATATACGTGCTCAATAAACGAGAGAATTCTGCAAGTACAGACTGATAACTGGAATGCAGCACAGATATTGTTTTTTATCGTGATAATAAGTGCATGCACTTGTTTCGAAAAAATTGGAGAACTGGGAATTCGAACGGCGGGTGCTTATGCTACCCATCAAATAAAAATCAGGTGCCTGAAAATTCGTTTCCAAACAAATGATTCAGCTTTATATCCACGTCGACCCTCGACATGATGGTTGGAAGCAAATGCAAGTCCATACCAAATGATCATTAACAACAATACCAACTTGCGGATGACAAGGTAGTACAACTACCAATACCAAACTAACTTATAATCTTTTTACTCCTGGCCCTAGTGTTCGTCTGGTAGAAAATCTTGCAGAGGACCAGCTCCCGCTCCTTCTCTTGCTCCAGGTCCCCGAGGTGGTACTGGTGCATCACCCAGTTGGTCCTCTGCTGGTCGAAGTTCTTGTTGGTGTGCAGCACCAGAACCTTTTTTGCTGGCCATCTGCCGGCCGCACCGGCAAGGTGTTGCCAGTCTTGTGCCACATCGCGTGCATGCCGCACTCCGACTGTATCTTGTGATGCGTCCACGCGCCCCTTTTGAACGCCCTGGAATTGTGCTGGAAGAAATGCTTCCTTAGCCACTCAGTGTGATACCTACAGTATTGTGGAATACAGGTTTTAGTGTACCTAGTTGGCATTTTCATAACATCTTTGGCATGTTGCAGTCACTTGTTTCACTTTTTATTAACTGTCAAATTGTAATTGCTTCACCAGGTCTGCGTCTAAAAAGAAAAATAGAGCTATAAACAAAGGAATATGTTTGTGCAAGTAGACGGTCGATCAGTGTCTTACCTGGAAGTTTCTCAGGTTGGGTGTAACATATGTCGTGCTCGTTGTCGATGGTTGGTATGAACAAATGGATGAGAGACTGAAATCTCGCGCTGTCAGCACTCACTTTGGCCTCAAGGTGCTCGATCAGCTCCTGATCCGTGGGATCGAACTTGACGCCAGCCGGCAGCACGGGCCAATCCTTCTTCGACTCGCATCGGTAACTCCAGTTATATGGTACTCAATGTATGGTCAATCGACTGTTTTAAGTGAATGATGAAAGATTTTGAAAGATAAGTGGTACTCCAAATCTGAAGTCCAAAATACCCGAACACGCCGCCGGGATTCTTGTGTCACCTCACGCGCAGCGTGTTGTCACGTTAATTCGATGTGTGGACATGATGAATAATTTGACCGACGTATACTAGTACTGCTACTGTACTACTTACTAGTCGTATTTAGTTTCACGATTTATACATAGGTTTAACTAACAAGTACGCACTTGAAGCCTAACTGATATATATATAGGCTTCTACACAGCATCTCCATCATCATTATCAGTACATCCTACGCAGGTGAGTTAGGATGCACTTGATCCCAGGAAGGTATCTATCCTTCAAACCAGAGGAGTGATTCAAACTAACAACAGTACATAATATCCAACAAAAGAGGGTCATGCTACAGCAGGAGAATACATGGCTCAGTCTAGATATCAGCAGAATCAAGTTGTGCATATTTGCTATTGGCATGAACCACATTGCCGCATGTCGGGTTTGCAAAAGCCATCCATCGCATGGAAGCTTGATGCCTTTCACACACTGAAGATTATCTGGCAACAAGCTGTGTCAACGAATCTCTGGATATGGTGATTCATGAAACCCATGCTATGATGTGTAAACACAGCCCCCCCCCCCTCACGAATGGAAGTTGCATAGCACAGTAATCATCGTCGGTGATATGATCGACGATTGGTTGGATGATCGGATAATTGAGCCCGAGGAACAAGGAGTGGTTGCCAAGGCTGTAAACCCGCCTCCAGTTGAATACGCCTGGCCCAAAGGAGCTGGGATCTTTCTCGAACACGAAGCAGCCATAGCCATCAATGTCATGAACGCCCCACGCATTGTACTGCATGTGGTTTGATGTAATGGTTTGGTCAATTTGGTACGTGCCTAACTGATATATATATATATATATAGGCTTCTGCACAACATCTCCATCATCATTATCAGTACATCCTACGCAGGTGAGTTAGGATGCACTTGATCCCAGGAAGGTATCTATCCTTCAAACCAGAGGAGTGCTTCAAACTAACAACAGTACATAATATCCAACAAAAGAGGGTCGTGCTATAGCAGCAGAATACATGGCTCAGTCTAGATATCAGCACGAATCAAGTTGTGCATATTTGCTGTTGGCATGAACCACATCGCCGCATGTCGGGTTTGCAAAAGCCATCCATCGCATGGAAGCTTGATGCCTTTCACACACTGAAGATTATCTGGCAACAAGCTGTCTCGACGAATCTCTGGATATGGTGATTCATGAAACCCATGCTATGATGTGTAAACACAGCCCCCCTCGCGAATGGAAGTTGCATAGCAAAGTAATCATTGCCGGTGATATGATCGATGATTGGTTGGATGATCGGATAATTGAGCCCGAGGAACAAGGAGTGGTTGCCAAGGCTGTAAACCCGCCTCCAGTTGAATACGCCTGGCCCAACGGAGCTGGGATCTTTCTCGAACACGAAGCAGCCATAGCCATCAATGTCACGAACGCCCCACGCATTGTACTGCATGTGGTTTGATGTAATGGTTTGGTCAATTTGGTACGTGCGAATGAGCATCAAATGACCGCCGTCAGCTGAACGATCGATAAACCACCACCCATCGGCTGGTATGATTCCAGGTCCTGGAATCATGAAGGCCAACACATTTGTGTCTGCTGCAACAATTCAAATTGGAGACCAAAAGGACAAAAATAAATAATCATGTTCAGAGTATGTGTGGAATTAAGATTATTATAATAGTGACACATACCATAGACAGAGAATTGCAATGCCGTGGTCATAATCATACCCCAAGTTAAAAAAAATAAGCCAATGGCTTTCATATTCTAGCAATATGTCATGGTTCAAACATCATGTAACAATGAGAGGAAAACAGTTATGACAGCGCCTACTCAAATTCTACCATAGCACTTACTACTACTGTTCTCATATCAACTCTAAGCAATAACATGCGTTGTTATAAAAATCTTGTAAACGAGAGTAACATATAGCAATCATGATGTTATGCTCATAATATGTATTCTAACAATCATTAGATGCCAATTGTTCTCATATCAACTCTAACAATAACATGTGTGGTCATAAAAATCTAGGAAATGAGAGGAACATGTAACAATGATGTGGTTATAGACATGCTATGCATTCTAAATTTGTAACAAATGAACAGGCAGTGGTATTCATAAGGTAAAGATGAGATGAGATAGAACAATTACACGATGATAGATTCCACCAATATAGGTAGCCAATCTGTGCGTCGACCGCGTAAACGATGCCATCGTGCACTATAGCATCAGACAGAAATGTTTCCTCAATAGGATTGATGATGAGCCATAACCATGTATGGCGACCGGATTCCAGATAGACTAATCCCTTGTTGAACAAGGTAATGAGCTTGTAATCCATGTAGTCTTCTGATGGTGTGGGCACTTCGCAGATTACAACTTTCTGCAAACAGAGGTCGAGCCAAAAGCTTGACGCGTCTTGTGCGTAGTAGGCAGGAGTGTCCGGCGGGCCGCGAGGCTCGATGGCGGCGGTATCCAACGATGGAAGGGTGATCTCTCGCTGGGTGTAGATATCCACGAGACGGCACGGACTACCGGTGTGGTGGATGAGGACGATCCAGTTGGCCTTCATGCCCGCCCAGTAGTGGCAGCGCATGAAGCACAGGTGGACGGGTAGTGGTAGCATGTCGAGGGGCACCACGACAACCTCCGTAGGATCATCAAGTTGGTGTCTGGGCCACCTGCGAGGATCGGGCATCAGCAAGCAGGGTGTCTTGAAAAGAGCCGACCGGTTGCAAACGAGTAGATGGTACAAAGACACTGAGCATGCGGCCAAACGGACGGTGCTGAGTAGGTCCATACGACTACAGATCTGTTCCAAGAGAACATCAGGGAGGGAATTCCAATCGCGACTCTGCGTGTCAGTCGGTTCTGCCATTGGGGTTTTCGGTGCCTGCGAGCCAGCAGGGAAGTGGATTTGGGCGGGCGAGCGAAGAAGCTTCTCCTCGTGTGTCCGAGCAGTGAGCGGGGGGATATGGTACGCGCGAGCTAGCAAGGAAGATGGCGCGGGTGGGCGAGCAGTGAGCGGGGGTAAATGGTGTGCGGCCGACGATGGGGAAGAGAGGAGGAAGAAGAAGAGAGGAGGAAGAAGAGTGGAAGACGGGGAAGAAAGTGCATTCAATCTCAATTCTACTACTCCCTCCGTCTAGGTGTGTAAGTCACCTTACGAAAACCAAATAATCCCAAAACACTTAGGCACCGTAAATTAACTCCCTTCTCGTTTTTTGTTTTGTGGCATATCAACCAATAAGATATGTGGGTTGTGCATGCTTTCAATGACTTGAGACTACCAAACATAACCGACCGATTTAGTAACACCAACATGTTGGTTCAGCTTATTAAGTATGTGTCCCATCTGCTGCAGTGTGTATTGTCACTTCACTACGAAGACTAGTTGAATAGTTCTCTCTGACCGAGATGGGGAATAAATGGATCGTGAGGACTTCCTTTCTACAGTATCCCTATGCCTCTATGATCACTTCACTCATTTTGCTCCGTACCTAGTCACTTGTTGAAATCTATAGCCAAATGGACATGTCAATGGGAGGGAGTAAGCCCCATGCATGCATGCATGCATGCAACATGCAACACTCACACGTACACATGGACGCACGCAACACTCACGCACCCATGCGGCACACAGCACACGACGCAACACACACGCTCACGCTCAAGTGCTCAACCTACTCCCTACGTCCGTGAAAGACTGTACATTTAGAGATTTACACATTAACCAGGGCATAATTAACGCCCAAAAGTAGCAGACTTATGTGTGCTTGCGACCATTGAGATAAGAAGATTAAATGAAGGCCGTTGCATGCTGTAATTAAGGATAGACATGTAGCCTATATCTATAGCACAAGTTGGTGCATTAGTCAATCAATATCGATTTAGATTAAAGGCTAAACACATTGGAAGTGTAGATGTACTACATCATGTAGTACACTCTTTGTTGGAAGACCGAGGGAGGACACGTGCATGCACTCACATACACAGCCAGGGCGGTTCGCGCGCAAGGGTTGGACTCATGTCGCGCCTGCGTAAAGTTTTGTTTAACTGATTTCTTTACTCTGCCAACTGACAGGTGGGACCCAGAAACCAGGTGACAATTTAACCAGTCAACAAAGTTCCACGTCGACTATGTGGTCGGTCAGTAGGGTGCAATACGGTGCTCTACGATGAGCTAGTGATCGCATAATCGCCGCAAAACTATATATAGTAACCGTAAAGAGCGTACTGTGACATACATTGACCGCCAGTGTATTTTTCTCGTTTCAAATTAAGCCATATTAATCGGAAAGGACGCGGTATGGACTACTACTACTAGTACTAGTACTGCTTTGATGTGTCCCGTCAACTCGCCGAATGAGGAGAAGCTTGCTTACTACGCCTCTTCCTCGCCCACGCGCGTGGTGGTTCGCAGGACGAGGAGAGGGTTTTGACTACAGCGCCCTCTCCCTCTCCCTCTCCCTCTCCCTCGCCCCTGCCCTCGCGGTGGACGTGCAGCAGTTCAATCGGTGTCAGATTGCCAGAAGCATATTGTACTGTAGTATCATCATTGTTGGACCTTCCGAAGAGGCGAAGAGCCAAGTGCAAGGTTCACACGAGTACGAACTATTGAACCTCCGAAGAGGCAAAGAGCCAAGCGCAAGGTTTAATAGGAGTTTTTGTCCTAGTAAGAGTGTACTAGTACAACTATAGCTAACGATGCTACTGTATGATGCCGCCACGTCACGTATATCCAAAGCTGTGCCACCTTTTTTTCTCAAAGAGCGTGTTGGAGCCCGTGCAACAACCACACAAGTTGCACGTACACATGACACATTTACTAGTAATAAATTCTAAAGGACAAATGCCAGTATGCCACACAAGTTCATCTCCAACTCATGTGATAAATTTGTGCACGACTAGTCTATATATATTTACAGCGCTACCGTTCACAATTACCGTACTCCACTTACACGTTATAGATGGGCTACATGTCCTCCTCCCGGTTCCAGTCCCATGTGTTCTTCATGGATGGCACGATCCATAGAGGTGGGCAACAGGAATCATTGTTGCAGCTTTCTAGTCCGGTTCCACATGATGGAGACTCATCCAAGCTGAAGCAGGATAAATCAGGGATAGCGTGTCCCAGCATGTCGTTCATCCGGCGGTGCGCACTGAAGACACAACCATGCTTCATAAACGGCAAGCCTTCCGTGTCGTGCACGGAAGGTGGCATCCGCTTCACAATGGGGTAGCTGTCCCCGATGAAAAGCGAGTACTCTCCAAGAGTGTTCCTCGGCACCCACGTAGCATCACGGGGGTCGAACTCGGCGCCGTTCATATGGTACACGTGGCATCCCAAATCTGGACACATGGTGACGTACATAGTCAAGGTCCATGCATAATAATGTTGTACTCAAATGTGGCGGTCAGTAATACTGTGCAAAAAATAGTACTACTCCGGTATAGAGGAAGTAAAATAACCAGCTTATTATATATAGCCACTCTTGGCTACATGGATGAGATAGTAAGACATGGAAAAACAAAAATGATGGCAGCTAGTGGGTTCAAGTCTTCAAGGGCCTAGCTAGCTATACGTGTCCTCCAAGGTAAAAAAGTACTCCTACTAGTAGTACTACAAAGTATACTACTAGTACAACAATGGAAGAGAAGGCGAGAGGGTTAAAAAATGGAATACATGGGTAGATGGTGACGGTCCGGTCGTGGTAGATTATGTCACCATGTTGCACATCAATGGTACCATGGGTAACGAATGCTAAGATAGTTGATCCCAATATGCCAAAGTCAGCTACAAGGTTCCGGGTTAGACCGAGTCGCGGATGCAAATGCACATCCAGGATCGGCGATCTTATTTTGATCGGGGGATGACTGGTCCCTGCAAAATAATGGAGTACCGTTAGGGATACAAATGATGGTTTGTGCATTCCGTTTGTAATCTCCTATACCGTAGGATGTCAACCAGATGAAACAAGTCCCCTGGCTTGTCACCACGAAGATGCGGCCTAGATGGCGCACGGCGTCTTCGAACGTGTAGGGGTACAAATCTGCCGCCGCCAACATGCGCCAGCCTCTGCCGTTACTGCCTCATGCATTGATGGCAATCCTTATGTTGAACACCGCGATGATATAGTAATCGTCATAGCCGCGTCAATTTGTCGGCAGGTCCGCAATTGCTATCTTCTCCAATCTCATGTAGGCATCATCATACGTATTCTTGCCCAGTTAGTCCGGAAGGCCGATCCCAATGGTGGAGAAGGGGTCTACCGGAACGGCCGCACTGCTGTGGATGTTGTGCAAAATGATGGTGGTATCCGGCCGGAGGTATGCAAGCCAATCTTCGTTGGCACCGACCCAGATCTATATATAAGATGGTGTGCAGCGGAGAAATTACGGGATGGAAATGGAATAACTATGTACTACATGATCAAACTCCATTATTGACCTGCTCATCGGACAAAATCCGACTACCTCTCAACGTCGGCAACTCTAGCGGAGTCAACATGCAACCATGGCCAGGGAGAGGTGGACTGTTCGAAGGATTGTCCCATAGAAGAATCTTCTCCTCGAGGATGCATGGAAGACCAACAAGCATGGCCTGTTTAAGCAGCGTCTTGAAAAAGTTGGTTCAGGAAGCACCGAGTCTTGCGGCGGTGAGGACGTCGGAGCGGCATGCGATTTCTCCCACAGGATCGTCGTCCAAGGTCTCCCAGCCCCGACGAGGAGGAGAACCGCCTGGCGAATCCATGGGAGCAGCCACGAACTGCCTTCTCTTCGGGGGAAGGGGAACTGGCGAGGAGGGGATAAGAGCGTAGTAACCACAGGGCCTCGTCCCTTCCAACTGTAGATCCTTCCTCAGCGAAGGGGTGAGGCTATTACTTACTACTAGTACTCCCTCCAATTCTTTTTACTCTGCGCATAAGAGCAGACCCGGATACCAAGGCAGGGGCTCGCTGCATGCTTTCTGGACGGAAATACCCCTGGCGCATGGATGGGAGGAGTTAGCAGCTATAAATGCCCCCATGCAGCCCATTGGCTGTCCGCCCGCATTCTCCTCTCTCTGCATGCTGCATGGATGTTTCCCCCTCTCTCACATGACTGCATGCGGTGGCGCTGGCCTATGAGAAGCTCGCGTGGAGATAGCAATCTTCTCTCCAGAAGTGATTGTTTTGAAAGAAAGGGATTATGGAACGTTATGGGATTGCATTATACTGTAAATAATAGCACTAGTAAGAAATTTTTGGCACAAGGTAGTGGTTTTTGGCGTGGATTAAGAAATTTTGGGTATGTTTTTGCCATTTTTTGTACACGCCAACTAGTGTCAAAAAACGTCTTACATTATGTGACGGAGGAGTACGTACTCGTACTGTAGCAATACTAGTACTACTTTTCTCAACTAGTAGTGCGATGTACTGTACTTCTAGTCTAGTCTAGTATAGCGCACCAGTTTTGAACTCTTGAATCTCAGGGCCAAGGAGCTATAGTTGGAAGTGGAGGGTACTACAGTTCTCTAGAACCATCGCTATACTATCAATGCAGGGGAAGTACACCTGCGTAGTGGCCTAGTGGGTACTCTCGGTGCTCTATTCAGCCGCTCCTCTCACGTAGCTGGCCTACTCAGCCGCTCCTCTCACGCACACACTAGCAGCCTGTTTATCAGTGATGGTTACTACGGGGACAGAACATTTGAGTTATTTGATACAGCGAGACTAGGCTTTTCGCTTCTATTTGTGGAGGTGTAATGGATCTCGTCAAACTTTGTTAGTAGTTCCTTCTTTATGAATGAGATGAAGCAAAGCTTTTGCCTCTGTTTAAAAAAACACGGCAAGAGGAATTTCTTTTATAGTAGAGCCGATAATGGAGTTAAGTCCATGCATGCAACGCCACAAGCTACAGAGTAGTAGTAGAGCACTTTACGTATAGAGCCATATTGCACAGTTCCCAATGCCCCGCCAGGCTTTTCCGGCTCCTCGGGCTTAATTGGGAAGCGCTAGTTTAAATATGCTACTAGCTGGAAGCTGCAAGCGAGGTGCGGCTAGGGCGAGCATGCGAGCCACGGGATGCTAGGAAGGAAAACCCGTTCACGTGGCTAGGCTGTCCAATGCACCCAGATTGTGGGGCCGCACGTCCGTTTGACTTCAAAACTCAAACTACCCATGTAAAATATTGGCTCGCGGCGAAGTGTAGTAGTACTATTTTTTTAAAAAGGTCGCCGTGCGTTCGGCCGGGATCGAACCCACAAAACGAGGTATACACTCCCGCGACCACTAGTAGTACTTGTTGGAGTACAACGCAACCTAGAATTGCCTTTTGTCGCTAGTAGTACGTACATTGTTCCTTACAAGAAACCCCTAAGAGCATGGTTAATAGTATAGCCAGCTGCTGGCTATAAGCCAGTGCCATGTCATCTACAGCCCATCTTATAGCCAACATGTAGTAGTAGTTTATTTCTTATAGCCCGCTGACTCAGCTCTATTGTACTTGCTCTAATAATGCAAGAAACCACTAAAATGCCAAGAAACTACTACCACTTGCATACATGGCAGACTTGAGATAAGACTACCTTATCAACCATTGTACATGCTCTTACCAACAAAAATCCTCGAGTGACCTCCTACCTCCGGCCCATCCACCTAGTCATCCTCGGCCATGGGACGCAGCTACCGTCGCCGGCAGAAGGCGAGGTCAAAACCGCCGGCGGTGCGGAGCCCATGTTGCGGCAGCCCGGATGCCAGCTCCGTCCGGCGCTCGCGGCCGCTAGCTAGCCAAGATAGCTCCGTCCAACTGCTTGTCTGCAAGGTTTGCTAGCTAGATTGGCAAGGCAGCGCGGCGGCTTGCTCGCACGCGCCGTGCTAAGGCTAGCCATCTGGCTCGAGCGAAGGCTAGCGTGGCGGCTTGCTCGCTCGTGAGTCACGCTCGGGCCAGCCTGCCAACCCATGCGGAGGCCAGCGCGGCGTCCGGCCCGTCCGACGGAGTGGCAGCCAACTCGCTCATCACCGGCACCACCGACGAACACGTATCAGTACTGTTTGAAGTAATGTTCAGGAAAAATAATGACTTGAGGGGGCATAACAGGATAGAAGGTCAGATGTGGGTCCCTCATGTAAACGGTCAAACAAAATGTGTTGGTTTAAGCTGCCTCGTCAGCATAGACATGTGGGCCAACCCTGTCATAAATGGGTTTAAACGAACCTAATCGGTAGGAGTACTAGGTAGTTTTTGACGTGGATTAAGAAATTTTGGGCATGTTTTTGCTATTTTTTGTACAATAGATTCCTCCTAGGGCTGGTTGAAAGTGGTAGTTTTCTGTTAAATACTCTACATATTGTAAGTAGGAGTGAAAGTTAAGCTTTGGAAGCCAATAAGCAAGGCTAGTTACATAGTGCATATGTGTACATGATTGAAAGTAAATATCAACCATGAGTGACTAATATCTTGATGGAAAACTCGAAACTATGGAATACTAGGAAAAGAAATGCATGGTTGGAAATACTGGCAATGTTCATGTCCGGTGCAATGAATCATAATTAGAATAATACTTATTCACAAACTTGGTACAAAACACTCTAATTTTGATATACATATGTCACTAGAGATATATTATGTTTCAATTAGAATATATTCCTTGGGCTGTTTTGGTGAGGTCAGGGAGGGATGTGGTTGGTTTTAAGATACTAATTACGGGTTTTTCTACAAATTTGTAGACAAGTGGGATGTTGGTGAGAAAAGGCAACAACTTACCTCACAATCGTTAGATGTAGATCTAATGGTCAGAAGCGACGGATGGCAGACACACCAGCATCACCAACTTAGTCTTGTGTAGGAGTACTAACAAGATCCATGCATTGCACGGAACATCAAGATGCATTTTTTTTATAAAACACTTGTTGTGATTGACCCTTGCGGGAGTAATCCCATGTGTAAAAACTAATGATATCTCGAGAAATATGAGATAAGGTGAAGAGGAGTGGGGTGTGGTGTGGTGGTGGTTGGTGGTCGAACTGAGCGGAGGCATGCGGATTGACGATGCCGGCAGCGGCCACCAGGCTAGTTTGTTCGAGAGGCTTCCTTTCTTAATTGCTCAATGATACATCCATCTTGCGTCATGCTTTTATGTTAACATTTATTGCATTATGGGCTATTATTTCATGTTATGTCACAATACTTATGGCTATTCTCTCTTATTTTACAAGGTTTACCATGAAGAGGGGGAATGCCGGCAGCTGGAATTCTGGCTGGAAAAGGAGCAAATATTGGAGACCTATTCTGCGCAACTCCAAAAGTGCTGAAACTCCACGGAATATCTTAAAATAAATAAAGAAAAATCGTTGCCAAAGATGAAGGCCAGGGGGCCCACACCCTGCTCACGAGGGTGGGGGCGCGCCCCTCCCCCCTAGGCACGCCCCCCTACCTCGTGGGCCCCCTGGTGGCTCTCCGACGACCATCTTCTCCTATATGAAGTCTTTCGATGAGAAAAAAATCATAAGCAACCTTTCAGGACGAGACTCTGCTGCCACGAGGCGGAACCTTGGCGGAACCAATCTAGTGCGCCGGCAGAGCTGTTCTGCCGGGGACACTTCCCTCCGGGAGGGGGAAATCATCACCATCGTCATCACCAACGCTCCTCTCATCGGGAGAGGGCAATCCATCAACATCTTCACCAGCACCATCTCATCTCCAAACCCTAGTTCATCTCTTGTATCCAATTCTTGTCTCTAAGTCCGGGATTGGTGCTAGTAGGTTGCTAGTAGTGTTGATTACTCCTTGTAGTTGATGCTAGTTGGTTTACTTGGTGGAAGATCATATGTTAAGATCCTTTATGCATACTATTACCCCTCTGATTATGAACATGAATATGCTTTGTGAGTAGTTATGTTTGTTCCTGAGGACACGGGAGAAGTCTTGCTATTAGTAGTCATGTGAATTTGGTATTCGTTCGATATTTTGATGAGATGTATGTTGTCTAACCTCTAGTGGTGTTATGTGAACGTCGACTACATAACACTTCACCGTTATTTGGGCCTAGAGGAAGGCATTGGGAAGTAATAAGTATATGATGGGTTGCTAGAGTGACAGAAGCTTAAACCCTAGTTTATGCGTTGCTTCGTAAGGGGCTGATTTGGATCCATATGTTTCATGCTATGGTTAGGTTTACCTTAATACTTTTGTTGTAGTTGCAGATGCTTGCAATAGAGGTTAATCATAAGTGGGATGCTTGTTCAAGTAAGAACAACACCCAAGCACCGGTCCACCCACATATCAAATTATCAAAGTACCGAACGCGAATCATATGAGCGTGATGAAAACTAGCTTGACGATATTCCCATGTGTCCTTGGGAGCTCTTTTCCTTATATAAGAATTTGTCCGGCTTGTCCTTTGCTACAAAAAGGATTGGGCCACCTTGCTGCACCTTATTTACTTTTGTTACTTGTTGCTCGTTACAATTTACCTTATCACAAAACTATCTGTTACCACTTATTTTAGTACTTGTAGAGAATACCTTGCTGAAAACCGCTTATCATTTCCTTCTACTCCTCGTTGGGTTTGACACTCTTACTTATCGAAAGGACTACGATAGATCCCCTATACTTGTGGGTCATCAAGACTCTTTTCTGGCGCCGTTGCCGGGGAGTGTAGCGCCTTTGGTAGGTGGAATTTGGTAAGGAAAAATTTATATAGTGTGCTGAAATTTTCTGTCACTTGTTACTATGGAAACTGAATCTCTGAGGGGCTTGTTCGGGGTATCTTCACCCCGTCCAGTAGAGCAAAGAGTTGCTCCTCAACCTACTGAACCTATTGAAAATGAAACTCCTTTTGCATTTCCTTCGGGTATTATGGAAAAACTGCTGGCTAATACTTTTACAGGAGATGGGACAAAGCTTCCCGACGAGCATCTACGCTATTTGGATGATATTTGTGGATTATTTAAGCTTGCAGGTATACCCGATGATGTTGTTAAGAAGAAGGCTTTCCCTTTATCTTTGGAGGGAGACGCATCGACATGGTATAAGCTATGTGATGACACGAGATCATGGAACTATAAAAGAATGAAATTGGAATTTCATTAAAAGTATTACCCTATGCATCTTGTTCATCGTGATCGCAATTATATATATGATTTTTGGCCTCGCGAAGGAGAAAGCATCGCTCAAGCTTGGGGAAGGCTTAAATCAATGTTATATTCATGCCCCAATCATGAGCTCTCAAAATTGACAATTCTCCAGAATTTTTATGCTCGGCTTTCTGATAACAATCGCACCATGCTCGATACTTCTTGTGCTGGCTCTTTTATGATGAAGTCTATTGAATTCAGATGGAATTTATTGGATAGAATTAAACGCAACTCTGAAGATTGGGACCTTGACGAAGGTAAGGAGTCAGGTATGACACCTAAGTTTGATTGTGTTAAATCTTTTATGGATACCGATATTTTCCGTAAGTTTAGCACTAAATATGGACTTGACTCTGAGATAGTAGCTTCTTTCTGTGAATCTTTTGCTACTTATGTTGATCTCCCCAAGGAGAAGTGGTTTAAATATCATCCTCCCATAGAAGTAAAAGTAGCTGCACCTATTAAAGTTGAAGAAAAGACCATCACTTATAATGATCCTATTGTTCCCACCTCTTATGTTGAGAAACCACCTTTCCCTGCTAGAGTAAAGGATCATGCTAAAGCTTCAACTGTTGTTTGTAAAAGCAATACTAGAACTTATACACCTCCTGAGCAAGTCAAAGTAGAACCTAATATTGCTATTGTTAAAGATCTCTTGTTTGATAATATTGATGGGCATGTCATTGAATTCTCTGGTGAAACTGCTAGAATTGCTAAACCCTGTGATAGAGATAAACATAGACCTGTGGTAGGCGTGCCTGTTATTTCTGTTAAAATAGGAGATCATTGTTATCATGGCTTATGTGATATGGGTGCTAGTGCTAGTGTTATACCCATTGACTTATATAAAGAAATTATGCATGATATCGCACCTGCTGAGTTAGAAGATATTGATGTTACAATTAAACTTGCCAATAGAGATACTATATCTGCAATGGGAATTGTGAGAGATGTTGAAGTCTTGTGTGGGAAAACCAAATATCCCGCTGACTTTCTTGTTCTTGGTTCTCCACAAGATAGCTTTTGTCCCATTATTTTTGGTAGACCCTTCTTGAATACTGTTAATGCTACGATAGACTGCAAAAATAATGTTGTTACTGTTGGCTTGGATGATATGGTTCATGAGTTTAATTTCTCTAAATTCAGTAAACAACATCGTGAGGAAGAATTGCCTAGTAAGGATGAAATTATTGGTCTTGCTTCTATTGTTGTACCTCCTAGTGATCCTTTAGAACACTATTTTCTAGACCATGAAAATGATATGTTTATGAATGAAAGAAAGGAAATAGATGAAATATTCTTTAAACAGGAACCTATTCTAAAACACAATTTGCCTGTTGAAATCCTAGGGGATCCTCCTCCACCCAAGGGTGATCCCGTTTTTGAGCTTAAACCGTTGCCTGATAATCTTAAGTATGCTTATCTTGATGAAAAGAAAATATATCCTGTTATTATTAGTGCTAACCTTTCAGAGCATGAAGAAGAAAGATTATTGAAAACTCTGAAGAAGCACCGTGCCGCTATTGGATATACTCTTGATGATCTTAAGGGCATTAGTCCCACTCTATGTCAGCATAAAATAAATTTGGAAGCGGATGCTAAACCAGTATGTGATCCTCAAGGACGTTTGAATCCTAAAATGAAAGAAGTGGTAAGGAAGGAAATACTCAAGCTTCTGGAGGCAGGTATAATTTATCCCGTTGCTGATAGTCAGTGGGTAAGTCCTGTCCATTGTGTCCCTAAGAAGGGAGGTATTACTGTTGTCCCTAGTGATAAAGATGAATTGATTCCTCAAAGAATTATTACAGGTTATAGGATGGTAATTGATTTCCGCAAATTAAATAAATCCACTAAGAAAGATCATTACCCCTTACCTTTTATTGATCAAATGCTAGAAATATTATGCAAACAAACACATTATTTCTTTCTAGATGGTTATTCTGGTTTCTCTCAAATACCTGTGTCGGCTAAAGATCAATCAAAGACTACTTTTACATGCCCTTTTGGTACTTATGCTTATAGACATATGCCTTTTGGTTTATGTAATGCATCTGCTACCTTTCAAAGATGCATGATGGCTATATTCTCTGATTTTTGTGAAAAGATTTGTGAGGTTTTCATGGACGACTTTTCCGTCTATGGTTCCTCTTTTGATGATTGCTTGAGCAATCTTGATCGACTTTTGCAGAGATGTGAAGAAACTAATCTTGTCTTGAATTGGGAAAAGTGCCACTTTATGGTTAATGAAGGTATTGTCTTGGGGCACAAAGTTTCTGAAAGAGGTATTGAAGTTGATAAAGCCAAGGTTGACGCTATTGAAAAGATGCCATGTCCTAAGGACATCAAAGGTATAAGAAGTTTCCTTGGTCACACCGGATTTTATAGGAGGTTCATTAAGGACTTCTCAAAAATTTCTCGGACTCTGACTAATTTATTACAAAAATATGTACCATTTGTCTTTGATGATGATTGTGTAGAAGCATTTGAAATACTTAAGAAAGCATTAGTCTCTGCACCTATTGTTCAGCCACCTGATTGGAATTTACCCTTTGAAATTATGTGTGATGCTAGTGATTATGCTGTAGGTGCTGTTCTAGGGCAAAGAGTTGATAAGAAATTAAATGTTATCCATTATGCTAGTAAGACTCTAGACAATGCTCAAACAAATTATGCTACTACCGAAAAGGAACTTTTAGCAGTTGTGTTTGCTTGTGATAAATTCAGACCCTATATTGTTGATTCTAAAGTAACTATTCACACTGATCATGCTGCTATTAAATATCTTATGGAAAATAAAGATGCTAAACCTAGACTTATTAGATGGGTTCTCTTGCTGCAAGAATTTGATTTGCATATTGTTGATAGAAAAGGAGCTGAGAACACAGTTGCAGACAACTTATCTAGGTTAGAGAATGTTCTTGATGACCCACTACCTATTAATGATAGCTTTCCTGATGAACAATTAAATGTCATAAGCACTTCTCGTAGCACTCCATGGTATGCTGATTATGCTAATTATATTTTTGCTAAATTTATACCACCTAGCTTCACATACCAAAAAAAGAAAAAGTTCTTTTATGATTTGAGACATTACTTTTGGGATGACCCACATCTTTATAAAGAAGGAGTAGATGGTGTTATTAGACGTTGTGTACCTGAGCATGAACAGGAACAGATCCTATGCAAGTGTCACTCCAAAGCTTATGGAGGACACCACGCTGGAGATAGAACTGCACATAAGGTATTGCAATCTGGTTTTTATTGGCCTACTCTCTTCAAGGATGCCCGTAAGTTTGTTTTATCTTGTGATGAATGTCAAAGAATTGGTAATATTAGTAGACGTCAAGAAATGCCTATGAATTATTCACTTGTTATTGAACCATTAGATGTTTGGGGCTTTGATTATATGGGACCTTTTCCTGCCTCCAATGGATACACTCATATTTTAGTTGTTGTTGATTATGTTACTAAGTGGGTAGAAGCTATTCCAACTAGTAGTGCTGATCATAACACTTCTATTAAAATGCTTAAGGAAGTTATTTTTCCAAGGTTTGGAGTCCCTCGATATTTAATGACTGATGGTGGTTCACACTTTATTCATGGTGCTTTCCGTAAAATGCTTGCCGAATATGACGTTAATCATAGAATTGCATCTCCTTATCACCCACAGTCTAGTGGTCAAGTAGAATTGAGTAATAGAGAGCTCAATTTAATTTTGCAAAAGACTGTTAATAGGTCTAGAAAGAATTGGTCCAAGAAACTTGATGATGCATTATGGGCATATAGAACTGCATATAAGAATCCTATGGGTATGTCTCCGTATAAAATGGTTTATGGAAAAGCATGTCACTTGCCTCTCGAACTAGAACATAAGGCATATTGGGCTATTAAAGAGCTTAACTATGATTTCAAACTTGCCGGTGAGAAGAGGTTATTTGATATTAGCTCACTTGATGAATGGAGAACCCAAGCCTATGAAAATGCCAAGTTGTTTAAAGAAAAAGTTAAAAGATGGCATGACAAAAGGATACAAAAGCGTGAGTTTAATGTAGGCGATTATGTATTGCTATACAACTCTCGTTTAAGATTTTTTGCAGGAAAACTTCTCTCTAAATGGGAAGGTCCCTACGTTATCGAGGAGGTCTATCGTTCCGGTGCCATAAAAATCAACAATTTTGAAGGCACAAATCCGAAGGTGGTAAACGGTCAAAGAATCAAGCACTATATCTCAGGTAATCCTATAAATGTTGAAACCAATGTTATTGAAACCGTAACCCCGGAGGAATACATAAGGGACACTTTCCAGAACGTTCCAGACTCCGAAAAGGAATAGGTATGTGGTACGGTAAGTAAACCGACTCCAAAACAATTTTTAAGGCAATATTTCTCCGTTTTGGAATATTTAGAAAAATAGAAAAATAGGTAGCAGTCCAGGGAGGACACGAGCCCTCCACGAGGGTGGAGGGCGCGCCCTACCCCCCTGGGCGCGCCCCCCTACCTCGTGAGCACCTCGTGTGCCCTCCGGACTCCATTTTCCTGCACGATACGTATTTTGGTCGGTAAAAATTCATTATATATTCTCCCGAAGGTTTTGACCCCCGTATCACGCAAATATCCCCTGTTTTTGTTTCGAGCTATTTCCGTTGCAGATTTGAGAATTCCGGAGACTCGATCATCCTTCTATGAGGGTGAGCCTATGCCATGGAAGGGGACGACAAGCTTGCGTCATCAACAACACCTCCACCTCCAACAACAAAGAAGGGGACCTCATCACATGGGTATGGGCACTCCCCTTGGCAACTGCCAAGCTTGGGGGAGGTGCCCCGGTATCGTATCACCATCACAACTCCTATCTTTACCATTTTTCTTAGTTCGATCCTATTAGTAGTATCTTGATTTAGTAGAATAAAGTCACGGCATGATCTAGTTTTGAAGTTTGCTTTATGATCCCTCTATGCAATCTAGTCCGTGAGCTATATATAATAAAGATTAGTGTTGAGTCAAGGGCTTGATTATTTTGCCATGATCTTGAGTGAATAAAAGAAAGAATAAAAAGAAACAAAGAGTTCATATTGATCTTATTGAGAGTAATGACTTCACATAGAAAGAGTATGATGATTAAAAAGTTGTTAGGAATTGGCAAATATAGCTTTAGTCATCGTGGCAATTAATATGAAGTAATAAGGAGAGAGAGGTTTCACATATAGATATACTATCATTGACATCTTTCATAATTGGGAGCACTCATTAAGTATGACATGCTAAAGAGTTGATGTTGGACAAGGAAGACAACGTAATGGGTTATGTTTTCTCGCATCACAGTTAAAGTATTTTGTCATGGATCATTCAAACATGTTGAGCTTGCCTTTCCCCCTCATGCTAGCCAAATTCTCAGCACCAAGTAGAGATACTACTTGTGCTTCCAAATACCCTTAAACCAGTTTAGCCATGAGAGTCCACCATATCTACCTATGGATTGAGTAAGATCCTTCAAGTAAGTTGTCATCGGTGCAAGCAATAAAAATTGCTCTTTAAATATGCATGACTTATTAGTGCAGAGAAATAAGCTTTGTATGAACTTGTTGTGGACGCAATAAAAGCGATGGACTGCATAATAAAGGTTCACATACAAGGGGCAATATATAGTGACGTTCTTTTGCATTAAGATTTTGTGCATCCAACCATAAAAGCGCATGGCAACCTCTGCTTCCCTCTGCGAAGGGCCTATCTTTTATTATTATCCTCTATCTTATGCAAGAGTCAAGGTAATCTTCACCTTTCCCTTTTTCATTTTATCCTTTGGCAAGCACTTCATGGTGGGGTGATCCTGATATATATATATCCAATTGGATGTGCGTTAGCATGAACTATTATTGTTGACATCACCCAAAGGTGAATAAGTTTGGAGGCAGCATTATAAGCCCCAATCTTTCTCTGTGTCTGATTGAAACTTCATAACCACAAGTATTGCGTGAGTGTTAGCAATTATGAAGGACTAAGTGATAGTTGAGTATGTGGACTTGCTTTTAAGCTCTGACATAGACTCCTTCCGATGTTATGATAAATAGCAATTGCTTCAATGACTGAGGTTATAATTTGTTAGCGCCTAATAAGGTTTCTAATTCATACTTTTGCATTGTGAAAAGATCAGCACTTGAACATAAGTAATCATATGACAAATCTATATATGTTGCTGTTATGAAACAATCATGATGCCTTCATGTCCGTATTTTATTTTTTATCGACGCCTCTACCTCTAAACATGAGGACATATTTATTGTTATCGGCTTTTCGCTTGAGGACAAGCGAGGTCTAAGCTTGGGGGAGTTGATACGCCCATTTTGCGTCATGCTTTTATGTTAATATTTATTGCATTATGGGTTGTTATTTCACGTTATGTCACAATACTTATGGCTATTCTCTCTTATTTTACAAGGTTTACCATGAAGAGGGGGAATGCCGGCAGCTGGAGTTCTGGCTGGAAAAGGAGCAAATATTGGAGACCTATTCTGCGCAACTCCAAAAGTCCTGAAACTCCACGGAATATCTTAAAATAAATAAAGAAAAATCGTCGCCAAAGATGAAGGCCAGGGGGCCCACACCCTGCTCACGAGGGTGGGGGCGCGCCCCTCCCCCCTGGGCGCGCCCCCCTACCTCGTGGGCCCCCTGGTGGCTCTCCGACGCCCATCTTCTCCTATATGAAGTCTTTCGATGAGAAAAAAATCATAAGCAACCTTTCGGGACGAGACTCTGCCGCCACGAGGCGGAACCTTGGCGGAACCAATCTAGGGCTCCGACGGAGCTGTTCTGCCGGGGACACTTCCCTCCGGGAGGGGTAAATCATCACCATCGTCATCACCAACGCTCCTCTCATCGGGAGAGGGCAATCTCCATCAACATCTTCACCAGCACCATCTCATCTCCAAACCCTAGTTCATCTCTTGTATCCAATTCTTGTCTCTAAGTCCGGGATTGGTGCTAGTAGGTTACTAGTAGTGTTGATTACTCCTTGTAGTTGATGCTAGTTGGTTTACTTGGTGGAAGATCATATGTTCAGATCCTTTATGCATACTATTACCCCTCTGATTATGACCATGAATATGCTTTGTGAGTAGTTATGTTTGTTCCTGAGGACACGAGAGAAGTCTTGCTATTAGTAGTCATGTGAATTTGGTATTCGTTCGATATTTTGATGAGATGTATGTTGTCTAACCTCTAGTGGTGTTATGTGAATGTCGACTACATAACACTTCACCATTATTTGGGCCTAGAGGAAGGCATTGGGAAGTAATAACTAGATGATGGGTTGCTAGAGTGACAGAAGCTTAAACCCTAGTTTATGCGTTGCTTCGTAAGGGGCTGATTTGGATCCATATGTTTCATGCTATGGTTAGGTTTACCTTAATACTTTTGTTGTAGTTGCGGATGCTTGCAATAGAGGTTAATCACAAGTGGGACGCTTTTTCAAGTAAGAACAGCACCCAAGCACCGGTCCACCCACATATCAAATTATCAAAGTACCGAACGCGAATCATATGAGCGTGATGAAAACTAGCTTGACGATATTCCCATGTGTCCTCGGGAGCTCTTTTCCTTATATAAGAATTTGTCCGGCTTGTCCTTTGCTACAAAAAGGATTGGGCCACCTTGCTGCACCTTATTTACTTTTGTTACTTGTTGCTCGTTACAATTTACCTTATCACAAAACTATCTGTTACCACTTATTTTAGTACTTGTAGAGAATACCTTGCTGAAAACCGCTTATCATTTCCTTCTGCTCCTCGTTGGATTCGACACTCTTACTTATCGAAAGGACTACGATAGATCCCCTATACTTGTGGGTCATCACTCAACAATGAGGTTTTTTGGAGATAAGGATGAACGAGGGAAGGCATTGTCTGCAAATGTGGAGAGGGGTGCGGGTATCTTTTAGTTTAATTTTCATCCATCAGATATAGATCGGACGGTCTATATTGCAAAATGGCACACATACCATCATCACCAACTCAATTTTTTATAAGAGAAGAAATATAAGTATGGAGATACAAACGTATTATCGATACTTGCTTCCGTAAACTAGCATCTACATTCTATTCAACGCCTCGGTAAGTGGGCCCTTAGCACAATGACTTCTCGACTGTGTAAAACGGAGATTTTCCTGTCGCCGACGAGGGGGTGACAGCGGCGCGCTTTTTGGCTTGCTCTAGTCCTAGTAGTCATACTAGGTGGTCTAAGCACGTGTAGATTTATTCTTTTTCACGTCTCATGTCTGCCGTACTGCCACGACTGTTCATGAATAGACGGTAAGTTATTCACGGGGAAACCCTTGTTGAGCGTGTTTGCGAGAGAGAGAGAGAGAGAGAGAGAGAGAGAGAGAGAGAGAGTGTGTGCGTGTGTGGTATGTTAGAGACTGAGGCAATGATAACAGATTCTTTGTGTCTATGTGTGTGGAGGATAGAGAGAGACATGTACATGGGGCTTTGTGTTGTGTAACATGGAGACACATATACATAATTAGAGAGTGAGTGTGTGAGATACACATGCAGACATGAGGAGAGATGAGGATCCAGGTAAATGGGTGTTTGTGCGTGTCTGTGTGTGTTTGTGCACGCGTTTGTGTGTGAGAGGGAGAGAGTGTATGTGGAGTAGAGAGACCACTGATGATGTAACCCTAGTATAAGGGAAGGGGGAATGGTGTGACATGTGTAGTAGCGAGATAGCATGGGTGCGGGCGAGGGAGCAGACTATTTGGAAGAGACATCGAGTGTGTGGGGGGGCGAGGGGTGTGAGAGTGAGAGAAAGAGAGAGCTAGCGCCGGAGAGAGAGAGAGGAAGAGAGGGGCGAGAGGGGTCGTTTGTGTCCATAAATGGCGTATAGATAGGGAGACAATGTTGATGTTGTCCGAAATTGGCCTATGAACGGAGACGCAAGGGAAGCGAGTCATCGTGTGTGTGATAGGGACTTCATGAGAGAGCTAGAATAGATGGTGTAGAGAACAATGTGCGAAATCGAGAACGATTATACATTAGGGAGCTATGCAAAGAGTCACGACATATATGTATACAGGGAAGGAGCTGGGGCGGGTCCGCACGTGGGAGAGATAGAAAGAGGAGAGTGGTGCACAAGGAGACAAAGTGTGCTTGTTTGCAGTGGGGGTGGTGTGGTGAGTGCGCGAGAACCACATAACTAGGGAGATAGACGTTTGGGGGCGACGTTTTGTGTGTATGGGAAATATACACTCTACATAGTGCGTGTGCTTGGGTAAGAGAGATAGGGGGAGACCTAGAGAGTGAGGGAAGACATGTGTGCATGCCCGAGAGACAAAGTGATAGAGACCTATGTTGGGGTCCGGACTTTACAAGAGAGAGGGGTGTTAATGTGCTCGTGTGTTGGTGTTTGGGGGAGAGAACGACTTCTTGATACGTCTCCGACGTATCTATAATTTTTGATTGCTCCATGCTATATTTATTTACTGTTTTAGGCAATATTGGGCTTTATTTTCCACTTTTATATTATTTTTGGGACAAACCTATTAACCGGAGGCCCAGCCCAGATTTGTTGTTTTATGCCTATTTCAGTGTTTCGAGAAAAAGGAATATCAAACAGAGTCGAAACAGAACGAAATCAACTAGAGAAGTTATTTTTGGAAGGAAAGCAACCGAGGGAACTTGGAGTGCACGTCAGGGGAGACACGGGCTGCCCACGAGGGTGGGGGCGCGCCCACCCCCCTAGGGCGCGCCCCCCTGCCTCGTGGGGCCTCCGTGGCTCCTCCGACATACTTCCTGCACCCATATATATCGTCGTACCCTAAAACTTCCAGAACGCACAATAGATCGGGAGTTCCGCCGCCAGAAGCCTCCGTAGCCACCGAAAACCAATCTAGACCCGTTCCGGCACCCTGCCGGAGGGGGCAATCCCTCTCCGATGGCCATCTTCATCATCCTGGTGCTCTCCATGACGAGGAGGGAGTAGTTCTCCCTCGGGGCTGAGGGTATGTACCAGTAGCTATGTGTTTGATCTCTCTCTCTCTCTCTCGTGTTCTTGAGATGATACGATCTTGATGTATCGCGAGCTTTGCTATTATATTTGGATCCTATGATGTTTCTTCCCCCCTCTTCTCTCTTGTAATGAATTGAGTTTCCCCTTTGAAGTAATATTATCGGATTGAGTCTTTAAAGATTTGAGAAAACTTGATGTATGTCTTGCCGTAGATATCTGTGGTGAAAATGGGATATCACGTGATTCACTTGATGTATGTTTTGGTGACCAACTTGCGGGTTCCGCCCATGAACCTATGCATAGGGGTTGGCACACGTTTTCGTCGTGATTCTCCGGTAGAACTTTGGGGCACTCTTTGAGGTCCTTTGTGTTGGTTGAATAGATGAATATGAGATTGTGTGATGCATATCGTATAATCATGCCCACGGATACTTGAGGTGACATTGGAGTATCTAGGTGACATTAGGGTTTTGGTTGATTTGTATCTTAAGGTGTTATTCTAGTACGAACTCTAGGGCTGTTTGTGACAGTTATAGGAATAGCCCAACGGATTGATTGGAAAGAATAACTTTGAGGTGGTTTCGTACCCTACCATAATCTCTTCGTTCGTTCTCTGCTATTAGTGACTTTGGAGTGACTCTTTGTTACATGTTGAGGGATAGTTTTATGATCCAGTTATGTTAGTATTGTTGAGAGGACTTACACTAGTGAAAGTATGAACCCTAGGCCTTGTTTCCTAGCATTGCAATACCGTTTACGCTCACTTTTATCATTACTTACCTTGCTGTTTTTATAATTTCAGATTACAAATACCTTTATCTGCTATCCATATACCACTTGTATCACCATCTCTTCGCCGAACTAGTGCACCTATACAATTTACCATTGTACTGGGTGTGTTGGGGACACAAGAGACTATTTGTTATTTGGTTGCAGGGTTGCTTGAGAGATACCATCTTCATCCTACGCCTCCTACGGATTGATAAACCTTAGGTCATCCACTTGAGGGAAATTTGCTACTGTCCTACAAACCTCTGCACTTGGAGGCCCAACAACATCTACAAGAAGAAGGTTGTGTAGTAGACATCAAGCTCTTTTCTGGCGCCATTGCCGGGGAGGTGAGTGCTTGAAGGTATATCTTTAGATCTTGCAATCGAGTCTTTTAGTTTCTTGTTTTATCACTAGTTTAGTTTATAAAAGAAAACTACAAAAAATGGAATTGAGTTTGTCTCATATGCTTCACCTTTTTAATATCTTTCGTAAGTATGATGGAAAGGAAAATTGTGCTCAAGTGCTAGAAGAAGAAATCTATAAAATGTTTGGCACTAAATATTTGAATGATGAGCATGATTGCAATGTTGTTAGTATGAATTCCTTGAATATCTAAGATGCTAATGATATGCAAAGCCACAAGCTTGGGGAAGCTATGTTTGATGAAGATGATATTTTTTGTTCCCCAAGTTTTGATGAGCAAATTTATTATGATGAAAGCATGCCTCCTATCTATGATGATTATTGTGATGACACGTATGCTTTAAAGAATAATGATAACCATGAAACTTGTCATCTTGATCTTAATTTTCAATCACATGATAGTTATTTTGTTGAGTTTACTCCCACTATTCAGAACGAGAATATGTGGAGAGTAATAAAATTTGTATGCTTGTAGATCATGAAAAGAATGCTTTAGGTGTTGGTTATATTGTTAAATTCATTCATGATGCTACTGAAAATTATTATGAGGGAGGAATATATGCTTGTAGGAATTGCAATAATATCAAGTTTCCTCTCTATGTGCTTAAAGTTTTGAAGTTATGCTTGTTTTACCTTCCTATGCAAGTTGATCCTTGTTCCCACAAGTTGTTTGCTCACAAAATACCTATGCATAGGAAGTGGGTTAGACTTAAATGTGCTAGTTATATTCTTCATGATGCTCTCTTTATGTTTCAATTCTTATCTTTTATGTGAGCATCATTGAAATCATCATGCCTAGCTAGGGGCGTTAAACGATAGCGCTTGTTGGGAGGCAACCCAACTTTTATTTTAGTTCCTTGATTTTTGTTCCTGTTTAGTAATAAATAATTCATCTATCCTCTCTTTAGATGTGGTTTTATGCTTTTAATTAGTGTTTGTGCCAAGTAGAACCTTTGGGAAAACTTGGGGGAAGTCTTGTTGATCATGCTGTCAAAAATAGAAACTTTAGCGTTCACGAGAATTGCTGCCATTTTTTGGAGAGTGATATTTAGTTAATTCTTTTTTCAGATGATTAATAGACAAATTCCTCAGGTCCAGAAATTTATTTGAGAATTTTATGAGTTCCCGAAGTATACGTTTGATCCAGATTACTACAGACTGTTCTGTTTTTGACAAATTCTGTTTTTCATGTGTTGTTTACTTATTTTGATGAATCTATGGCTAGTAAAATAGTTTATAAACCATAGAGAAATTGGAATACGGTAGGTTTAACACCAATATAAATAAAGAATGAGTTCATTACAGTACTTTGAAGTGGTGATTTGTTTTCTTATACTAACGGAGCTTACGAGTTTTCTGTTAAGTTTTGTGTTGTGAAGTTTTCAAGTTTTGGGTAAGGATTCGATGGACTATGGAATAAGGAGTGGAAAGAGCCTAAGATTAGGGATGCCCAAGGCACCCCAAGGTAATATTCAAGGATAGCCAAGAGCCTAAGCTTGGGGATGCCCCGGAAGGCATCCCCTCTTTCGTCTTCGTTCATCGGTAACTTTACTTGGAGCTATATTTTTATTTACCACATGATATGTGTTTTTCTTGGAGCGTCAATTTATTTTGTTTGCATTTTCTTGATGTTATTTAGAACAATGTTTTGCATCTTTTATTTCAATGAAAGTGGCATTGATAGCCTTTACTATGCCTATGTTACAAGTATACATGTTGCTGTTTGAAAACAGAAAGTTTACCGCTGTTGCAATAATTCCCTAGAAAAGTAAGAATGTGATAAAATGTTGAAACCTTTTGCATATTAAGCTATGATAAATTTACTACAGTGGGAATTTTCTTTCATAATTTTTGGAGCTAGGGAAGTATGGATGTTTCTGCATTCTTTACAGACTATCCTGTTTAGGCAGATTGTTGTTATGTTTGCATTGTTTGCATATGTTTGCTTCTTTAATGATTCTATTTGAGGATAGGACTATTAAATATGCAGAGGCATTTAGTATGAAATGTTGAATAATAATTTTAGTGATGTGCTACAGTAGAGTATGATAAGGTTTTGGCAATGGTTTATACTAACTTATCTCACGAGTCCTTGTTGAGTTTTGTGTGGATGAAGCTTTTGAGATTTAGGGAGACCGTGATATGAGAGGAATTAAGGAGACACAAAAGCTCAAGGTTGGGGATGCCCAAGATACCCCAAGATAATATTTCAAGAATTCTCAAGCATCTAACCTTGGGGATGCCCCGGTTGGCATCCCACCTTTCTTCTTCAACAATTATTGGTTAGTTTCGGTTGATCCTAAGTTTTTGCTTCTTCACATGATGTTTGCTATTCTTAGAATGTCATTTTCTTTTGATTTGCTTTATGTTTGAATAAAATACCAAGATCTGAAATTATTAAATGTTAGAGAGTCTTCACATAGTTGCATAATTATTCAACTACTCATTGATCTTCACTTATATCCTCCAGAGTAGTTTGTCATTTGCTCTAGTGCTTCACTTATATCTTTTAGAGCATGGTGGTAGTTTTATTTTCAATAAATAGATGAACTCTCATGCTTCACTTAGATTATTTTGAGAGTCCAAAATAGCATGGTAATTTGCTTAAAATCCTAATATGCTAGGTATTCAAGAATAATAAAATTCTCTTATGAGTGTGTTGAATACTATGAGAAGTTTGATACTTGATAATTGTTTTGAGATATGGAGATGGTGATATTAGAGTCATGCTAGTTGAGTAGTTGTGAATTTGAGAAATACTTGTGTTGAAGTTTGTGATTCCCGTAGCATGCACGTATGGTGAACTGTTATGTGATGAAGTCGGAGCATGATTTATTTATTGATGGCCTTCCTTATGAGTGGCGGTCGGGGACGAGCGATGGTCTTTTCCTACCAATCTATCCCCCTAGGAGCATGCGCGTAGTACTTTGTTTTGGTAACTAATATATTTTTGCAATAAGTATGTGAGTTCTTTACGACTAATGTTGAGTCAATGGATTATACGCACTCTCACCCTTCCACCATTTCTAGCCTCTCTAGTACCGCGCAACTTTCGCCGGTACCATAAACCCACCATATACCTTCCTCAAAACAGCCACATACCTACCTATTATGGCATTTCCATAGCCATTCCGAGATATATTGCCATGCAACTTTCCACCATCTAGTTTATCATGACACATTCATCATTGTCATATTGCTTAGCATGATCATGTAGTTGACATAGTATTTGTGGCAAAGCCACCGTTCATAATTTTTTCATACTTGTCACTCTTGATTCATTGCATATCCCGGTACACCGCCGGAGGCATCCATATAGAGTCATACTTTGTTTTAGAATCGAGTTGTAATCATTGAGTTGTAAATAAATAAAAGTGTGATGATCATCATCTAATAGAGCATTGTCCCAAAAAAGAGAGAAAGGCCAAAGAACAAAAAGGAAGGCCAAATAAAAAAATAAAAAAATAAATGGGACAATGCTACTATCCTTTTACCACACTTGTGCTTCAAAGTAGCACCATGATCTTCATAGTAGAGAGTCTCTCATGTTATCACTTTCATATACTAGTGGGAATCTTTCATTATAGAACTTGGCTTGTATATTCCAATGATGGGCCTCCTCAAAATGCCCTAGGTCTTCGTGAGCAAGCGAGTTGGATGCACACCCACTAGTTTCTTTTGTTGAGCTTTCATATACGTATAGCTCTAGTGCATCCGTTGCATGGCAATCCCTACTCACTCACATTGATATCTATTGATGGGAATCTCCATAGCCCGTTGATATGCCTAGTCGATGTGAGACTATCTTCTCCCTTTTTGTCTTCTCCATAACCACCATTCTATTCCACCTATAGTGCTATGTCCATGGCTCACGCTCATGTATTCCGTGAAGATTGAAAAAGTTTGAGAACATTAGAAGTATGAAACAATTGCTTGGCTTGTCATCAGGGTTGTGCATGATTTAAATATTTTGTGTGGTGAAGATAGAGCATAGCCAGACTATATGATTTTGTAGGGATAACTTTCTTTGGCCATGTTATTTTGAGAAGACATGATTGCTTAGTCAGTATGCTTGAAGTATTATTGTTTTTATGTCAATATTAAACGTTTGTCTTGAATATTTCAGATCCGAATATTCACATCACAAGTAAGAAGAATTACATTGAAATTATGCCAACTAGCATTCCACATCAAAAATTATCTTTTTATCATTTACCTACTCGAGGACGAGCAGGAATTAAGCTTGGGGATGCTTGATACGTCTCCAACGTATCTATAATTTTTGATTCCTCCATGCTATATTATCTACTATTTTAGGCAATATCGGGCTTTATTTTCCACTTTTTTATTATTTTTGGGACTAACATATTAACCGAAGGCCCAGCCCAGATTTGCTGTTTTATGCCTATTTCAGTGTTTCGAGAAAAAAGGAATATCAAACGGAGTCGAAACGGAACGAAATCAACTGGAGAAGTTATTTTTGGAAGGTAAGCAACCCACGGAACTTGCAGTGCACATCAGGGGAGACACGGGCTGCCCATGAGGGTGGGGGGCGCGCCCACCCCCCTAGGGCGCGCCCCCTGCCTCGCGGGGCCCCCCCTGACTCCTCCGACGTACTTCCTGCACCCATATATATCGTCGTACCCTAAAACTTCAAGAACGCACAATAGATAGGGAGTTCCGCCGCTAGAAGCCTCCGTAGCCACCGAAAACCAATCTAGACCCGTTCCGGCACCCTGCTGGAGGGGGCAATCCCTCTCCGGTGGCCATCTTCATCGTTCCGGTGCTCTCCATGACGAGGAGGGAGTAGTTCCCCCTCGGGGCTGAGGGTATGTACCAGTAGCTATGTGTTTGATCTCTCTCTCTCTCTCGTGTTCTTGAGATGATACGATCTTGATGTATCACGAGCTTTGCTATCATATTTGGATCCTATGATGTTTCTTTCCCCCTCTTCTCTCTTGTAATGAATTGAGTTTCCCCTTTGAAGTAATCTTATTGGATTGAATCTTTAAAGATTTGAGAACACTTGATGTATGTCTTGCCATGGATATCTGTGGTGACAATGGGATATCACGTGATTCACTTGATGTATGTTTTGGTGACCAACTTGTGGGTTCCGCCCATGAACCTATGCATAGGGGCTGGCACACGTTTTCGTCATGATTCTCCGGTAGAACTTTGGGGCACTCTTTGAGGTCCTTTGTGTTGGTTGAATAGATGAATCTGAGATTGTGTGATGCATATCGTATAATCATGCCCACGGATACTTGAGGTGACATTGGAGTATCTAGGTGACATTAGGGTCTTGGTTGATTTGTATCTTAAGGTGTTATTCTAGTACGAACTCTAGGGCTGTTTGTGACACTTATAGGAATAGCCCAACGGATTGATTGGAAAGAATAACTTTGAGGTGGTTTCGTACCCTACCATAATCTCTTCGTTCGTTCTCCGCTATTAGTGACTTTGGAGTGACTCTTTGTTGCATGTTGAGGGATAGTTTTATGATCCAATTATGTTAGTATTATTGAGAGGACTTACACTAGTGAAAGTACGAACCCTAGGCCTTGTTTCCTAGCATTGCAATACCGTTTACGCTCACTTTTATCATTAGTTATCTTGCTGTTTTTATAATTTCAGATTACAAATACCTTTATCTACTATCCATATACCACTTGTATCACCATCTCCTCGCCGAACTAGTGCACCTATACAATTTACCATTGTACTGGGTGTGTTGAGGACACAAGAGACTCTTTGTTATTTGGTTGCAGGGTTGCTTGAGAGAGACCATCTTCATCCTACGCCTCCTACGGATTGATAAACCTTAGGTCATCCACTCGAGGGAAATTTTCTACTGTCCTATAAACCTCTGCACTTGGAGGCCCAACAACGTCTACAAGAAGAAGGTTGTGTAGTTGACATCACTTCTCTGTGTGTGTGTGGTGGTGGTGGGGGGGGGGGTTGACTTCAGATAAAGAGTGAGGTGTCTATATTTGAGGGACTTTAGCGTAATGAGATATTGTGCACTCATGGTTGACCAATTTGTTTCACAGTTTGTACTATGAGATAATGATACTTTTGAACATGCGTGATATACCTTGATGTACCAGAATTACAAACCTAAGATTGGAATTTTGGAATTAGACTCCATCATTAGCTTTTGTAATTCATTTAAATGGAGGTACATTTTTAAGCCGGGATTTCGTGATTTCAAATTCATATATCAAACCTGGAGATATACACATACGGGCATGTTCAAACTTTATAATCATCCACTTTATTCATACACATACACATTTTTGCTTTTGTCATCATATTTAGGATAAACACATTTGGAGTTTCATTTGAATTGGACCGTATGATGGTATTTGCTTGTAGTAGCTCAATGATCCATATTTGAATTAAATGGACAATCTAAGTTTCGAGTTGGAGACAATGATTTTCAAAACTTGCACATTATTTTTGCGTGCAAAACAAACAAATTGTCGGCCATGATATCATAGTCGGCCATACGAGAGCAGAATACTTATAATTTTAGGCGCCAAAAGCTTTCAAACTTCCCGCTCACATCGAAATATCACGCGCCCAAAAGTTTAGCCCTGCGATATTCCTGTTTTACCCCTACCACATGAACGGAAAAGGGTTGCTTTGGTAACTCTATTGTTTTCCCCTCTTTGCCCCCAACATTCTTCCCTAGAGCCCCTCCCCTTCCCCTCCCCGACCCCCCCCCAACTACGGCAAGCCGCCGAATCTAGTCCTCCGCCGCAGCGGTGGACCTCACACCGCGCCGGATCTACCTTCCACACCTTGGATCCCCCAACTGCCAACTCACCACTTCACTGGAGCCGCTTCAGCGACTGGCTTGTCCACCGCTCCAGATCTCCTTGACCGCCATCATGGTCCACCACACCGGATCTGCTTAACCGGCGCCCTCGTCCACCACAGCGTAGGCCCTTCACAGACTCCCTCATCCGCCCCTTCGATGGCCCTTCATACAAGCTCTCGTC
Source organism: Triticum dicoccoides (assembly GCF_002162155.2). Taxonomy (NCBI): domain Eukaryota; kingdom Viridiplantae; phylum Streptophyta; class Magnoliopsida; order Poales; family Poaceae; genus Triticum; species Triticum dicoccoides. The sequence continues at coordinate 96,942,575 of NC_041390.1, forward strand.
CGCCGCAACAGATCTGCCTCACCGAAATCACTGTACAACACGCTCACCGAAGCCTTCATCCACTGCACCGGACCCGCTCCACGGACGCCATATTCAACTCCACCGGCCCTGCTTTACCGATGCCGTAGCCTCATCAGGTTATTTCAATTTGTAATCCTTCGGTTTTTCTCTTTATCGTGCAACTGTTCACTTACCACATACGAGCTTTCTTGTATGTCAACAGGCGCCGCAACCGTAGTACCGGAGCCGCTTCAGCGACGGTGACAGCCGGCCCAAACTCAACCGCAACACAAGCACCATTGATGATCCTTAGCTATCAAGTATGACAACGATACCCATACGCCGCCGAGAATCAGGTACTATTATCCAATGGCCGGCGCCTACGCTCACTTTCCTAGCATAAGAACCGCACCTTTGAATTTCTTCAGGGCATCATTCAGTTTTTCATGAGACGCATTATTCTGCTTGCACCTGTAGGGCCATACTTCTGGCAGTGAACATGTTACATGTGCTAAATTACATACCAATGCACATATAGTTAATATGCTTTCGTTTTGTTCTGATGCCACCTATTGGTTCCATCAGACTGCTTAATGTTCTCTATGCTTAATTACACATCAGCCAACTAGCATGTGGTTTCGCTGCTTTTTGTTCGTTTTACCCTACATTTTCTGATGCTAGCTATTACATCACTGCTCCGAGCCTCTGTTCATTACTTGTTTGTGTGTTCTTGATCTTCCCAAGTTGCATACTAATTTGATGCTTCTATTAATTATGGAGCTGCCAACCCCATCAAGCAAAATATTTGTTCTTTTGGGGCTGGCACCTCGAACAAGCATAAAAATAGAGGGAAGCAGATATACTCCCTCTGGTTCTATTTACTCTGCCCATAACTCTTGACCCGCATACCAAGGAGGGAACTGGTTTAATTTTTCTGGACTAATTTGCCAATTAATTAGGGCAGAGGCGGATGGGGCGGGGCACAAAAGGAAACCAGCGCTAGGAATCGGCAACGCGCAGACTAATACGAGAAAACTGAGAAAAAGTTATACGCAAAGTAAAAAGAATCGGAGGGAGTATTGTCGTGTATGCACACACCCTTCTTTCATTAGTTTAGATGAACCATTGATGATCAATTCGGACCAGTGCATGTGATTAGAATTAATTTTACCTAAATAGATGGTGCAGAATAAACTACAACAACTAGATTTGCAACCACGAGATGCTGACGATATCTTCAAAGAACATTGCAACAGCAGCTAGGCTTCACAGCAACATATGGTAAGCCAGTGTGTTTTAGTACATGTGAAATGTAATGCGAGTGGGCTGCTTTCTTGGCTTGTGCCCTCAGTGTGTAATCCTACCGAATTACAAATAGTTCATTTGTCTGCTTTGCTGTATTGCTTGATTCAAATGCTTATTCGTTGTTATGCTATACCTGAGTTGGCCAATATGTCAGCAGTGCGTGATGTACTATTGTAAAGAAATGCATGCCTATTTCATTTGAGTCCTTAACTATTCCTCTCAAATTCATCACAATACTATCTTCGTAGTTTATATGAGGCCACACTGTTAAGTGCTTTCTCAAATTATTTCAACTGCTTAGATGCCTTGGCAACTTAAATATAGCGGTTGTACACTCTCTTTCAACTAGGGGTGTCAACTGGGTCCGGTTTAATCCCGATTAAAGTCCACTAGTGGTATGATAGTTCAAAAGAGTTTTTGTTTCTTTGAGGAAAATGAACTAGGGAGGTAGCAAAAACTAACTAGATGGGACTGGCGGATTTCGTTTATTTGCCACTTACATCCCTAGTTTCATCTTACCATTTTAATTTCTTTTCGGCTGATGCTGCTTCGAACCATTTAAATATAGTTTGCCATGCTCGGCAATAATTCGTCTATCGTTTACCATGTAAGCTTACTGCCTGGATCATACGATAACTATCTCTTACTGATGTCCAGCGGAAACCTTTCAGGATGCCGTTCACACTAGGACACAATGTACAACCCCAGAATCTATTTGTGGAAGCAGTGCGCCATCCATGTTACCAGATGGTAGCAGTTCAGAGGCAACACCGCCGGAGAGCAGTCTGAGCACAAATATTATAGTGCTTGAGGCTCTACTAGAGGCAGAAAGAGATGGTGTGGCTGCCATGAATGAGGTAATATTTATCTTGAGGCTGGAAATTACGGAATTAGCGGCACGCATTATGCAAGCAACCCAAGAATTGGAGGAAGTAAGAATGTTGCATTTGAAGACGGAGTAGGTCCTACTGTCTCTGCTATCTGAAGCCCAAGATAATCCCGGTTCTTCTTTAGATACCAGTTCAAATTTTCATTAGATTATTGTACTTGCATGTTGTGTCATGTCTCTGAATGGATTATGTTGCAAGACCCCCTATGTTGTCCATGTGTTGTAATGATCCGAATTTTTTAGGCGAGGTAATCCTCAGAACTTGTATGATTGACATAAGGTGAACTATTTGTCGTGTGAGCATATTGTATTGGATGAAATAACTGTTTGACTCAGAGTGTATCCAACCTACTGAATTCGAAGATCATGGCATTTCTAAATCATAATCATATATAAAGGTGGAATAAATCTTTGTTGTGGTTTTGAAGAAATAAATAACAAAACGTATAATTATCTGTGGATATTCGTAATCGAATACAAATTGGATTTGAATTTAGTTTGCCAGGTCCCAGGGCAAACATGAATGCTAATTCTCCCAAGTTTTGAACGAAGTGGCTAAACACCCACTATAATTTGTGGGCTACTCGAAGCAAGTGTTTGCGAGATGGAAATTACTGTCTACCCCTGACACTTGACATCCATATCGACAGGATTTACACTGCTGTCGATAGGGGTAGACTAGTAACTTCAATCAGACGTGACATGACGGCCTCTGAGCCCATTCAGACATGGTGGGCACCAAACGTGGGTGGCAAAACACATTTGATTCAAGCTCGTCCGAAAGATATGTGTCTCTTCCTGCATTTCCCCATTCATACACGGTGGGCGGCAAAACAAACTCTCCTCGTCCGAAATCGATGTAGGCTTATATTTTAAATAGGGGTAGATGTGTAACTTCCATCGGACATGACACAACCGCCCTACCTGTCAGCCCCGTTCATACACCGTGGGCGCCAACCGTGGGCGGCAAAACACTCTCTCCTCGCCCGAAATAGTTACCGGCAAATATTTGGGAGATGCGAGATTACTGTCCTATCCCCAACTAACGCGATGTACGAAATTTTAAACGGGGGATAAGTTCGTAACTTTCCCCCATTTCATAGAAGCGCGTCCCAAAGTTTGAGATCCCCCCTCCCCTCCATTTCCCCATTCATACACCGTCGGTGGCACGACAACCTCCGCACTGCGGCCAGTCTCCTCCGTCCGCCAGCCCATCCTCCACCTTGCCAGAGCCGCTACCCCTACCCCATCATCCACTGCAAGAGATGGACGTCTCTCATCCACGATGCTGGACCAACATCCTTTCATCGCCTCCTCTCGCTTCATCGGCGCCGTCGTCCACCTTGCCGTTGCCGCTCTTACGACCGCCTCGTCCACGGCAACAGGATATATCCCCCGACCTGGTCGTCTGTCGTCTAAAGTCTTCTTCCCCGCTGCCAACAGTCATCGCACCCGCAGCACCCTCAACGTATCAGCATAGGCCTACACGGCGTCGCAAGAGAGGTGGTACGCTTCCATATGTGCTTAAGTTATTGATCTCACCCGGAAAATAGATCGTAATTTGTTTACTGTACTTTTCTTGTCCGTACCAAATCGTAGTGGCTAGTTGAAAGCAAACATTGGTTGCGAAGTAGCTTTGTCCGGTTTGCACCTTCAGATCCGCCATGGCACGGGCACTATACTCGCAAAGCTTATGGTTTCCCCCCTTTATATTCACTACCATCATCGTAGGTGCTTCGTGTCGTGCTAGCACTGCTCCTCAAGACCTCAACCCAAAGCTTACGTGTTGAAATACGAATCTGATATGATGCTCATATCACTAAAACATAGAACATTTAATTGGTCACCTAATGTTCCTATATTCATTTCAAAAAGCACTGGTCCAGCTAGTTCCACTTTCCTGATTCTTCTCTTGATGCTTAGGGTTTTCCCACTTTATTTACTCTACTATGATCTGCGTAGGTGCTTTCTGTCGTACTAGCATTACTCCACCCTTCAAGCTAAACAACACAACACTCAAAATTCGAAAGCTTAGTTGTTCAAATATGATTGTGATATGATACTGATATTAGTTAACCAACACATTTAATTGGTTAGCTAAAGGTCCCACTTGAGTTTCCAAATGCATGTCGCGACATATAGAGAGATAGCATAATTGCATTTCTTTGTCACTTGTTGACCGTACTTTCTTGTCCATACCAAATCTTAGTTGTTATTTCAAAGCAAACGTTGGTTGCTAACTACCCTTTGCGCGGTTTGCAGCTTCAGATCTGCCATCCCACTGCCACGGTCAACGTTGTACTCATCATGATTATGTTTTCCCCATTTTATGATGACCACAATCGGCCTACGTGGTTCGTGTCGTAATAGCACTGTCCACCCATCGAGCTAAACAAGCTTAGTTGTACAAATTCATATATGATATTATTGCTGATATTAGTAAAACTGGGAGATGTTTAATTTTTTTTGAGGAACTTGACAGTGGAAGAGAACTCCCACTGTATATATTTCATATATCCATATAAATGGGGTGTTTACATAGATATATCGTCTACGTCACGCCCCACCCTTGCTACTGGAGTTACCAGCAGGGGGGTGGGTCGGCTAAGCCATGATCACCACTCACACACTATTTTCTTGGTTCTATACAAGCTAGCCGAGTACAAGAAAAATGAAAGAGTGACTCAACTAAGTGTGTCACAATACGAGAGCAGGGCAGCCCTGCGTGCACCCTTTATTCTATGTTGCAAGAGCCCCAAGTCTTCCTTGAAACGCCGAAACCAAGATGCAATGCTTGGGGCCACACCTCTGAAGTGCTTATTGTTTCTTTCTTTCCACAAACTCCAGGCAGCAGTGTAGAACGTTTCGACGAAGAAAGGATGGGGCAGAATGGTTTGTGCGTTCTGCAGCGCCACAAACCTATTTTGGAAGTCAGGCCAGTCAACACCTAGCCTGGCCCAGCACCTTTCACTGAACTGGCACGTGAAGATCATATGTTCAAGAGTCTCCTGGATGTTTCGGCCACAAAGGAGGCACGTGAAGTCATCCCCAATGTCATAGTGTCTCCTCCTGAGCATGTCACGAGTGTTCAATCTGTCTTGCAGCAGCAACCATCCAAATACCTTGATTTTCATTGTACAATTTGACTTCCAGAGGAGCCTAAAAGAGGGATGAGCTGTTGCGTCACGGAAGAAGTTGTTATAGTAATCCTTGGGTCTGTATTCTGCTGCACCCCAAATGTAGTGCCAAACATCCGAAATGTTCCTACTTTAGTTTCGAAATGCATGTGAGCCACATATGGAGAGACCGGAAAGAATAGTATTTCTCTGTGCGCTCTGGTTCATCATGGGTGGCCAACCGACATTGTATTAAAAGACTTGCAATATCTTCAATCTGCTTACTCTTCTGCTCTTCTTTAAGATGATACTCTTCTCTTGCGGTCGACTGGTCAGGTCGAGTTGTTCTCCCTTAGTATATTTTCAATCTGTCAGGTCAGGTCGACTTGTTCTTCTTTACTATATGTTGAAGCTATCATCTGCAAAGTGTCATCACTTCTGGAGCTCTCATATTTTGAGTAGTAGGCCATATTATATTAATGCACACAACAAATTACAGCATGCATGGCATCTTTTAAAAGAATTGCAGAGATAGCACAAAGGGGTTTACAGCGAGGCAGTATTGGATTAGAATCACTTCTGCATTACAAAGAAAATCTCACTTGTTTTTATGTTTTCATGCATGTCAGATATTGAACATTATCAAAATGAATATGAGAATGGGCGCACGAGAGGAATATTGTGGAATGATCCACTACCTAACAAACTTGGCATGGTGGGGGATGGCCTATCTTATTCACCCATCAAGGTGCTTGCTCTAACTTTGCAAAGTTGTATTGGTCGCACATATTTTGCTTCTGACCTCTTGCATTACTTCTACTTTGTTACACCATCTGCTTAGTTTAAGCATCATATATGAGTATATGCCATACCTATCCATTTTCTGTACCTATTCCATGTGTCGTCACACTGTGTTTTTCCAGTCAAATGTTGTTCTTTCGTACTAGGTGTCCAAAAGGAAGAGGGTGAGTGCAGGTCGTCAATGAGTACAAACTAGGTATTTGGAAAAGGTAGTGATACCTGTTAAATCAGATAGATCAGCAGCCACAGAAAACACAGGCCCAACTGTACCACACTTTACCCCTACTCCAGTGGCCAAACCCCTATTAGAACTACTGGGAGCCCAGCGTCAGGTACTGTCTATGATATCAATTCAAAATTTGAACTCCTAAATTTCTGCTTGTGCCTTACCTTCTCTCTTGTATGAAAACTAATTTCAGATGAATCTCCTTGCTCAAAGGATCATACGATCTCAAAACAATAATGGGCTCTGCATTTCTCTTGTCAGTACCTCTCTCCCTTTTGCCTTGTAACGTTGTACTTAATTAATTGCTATTTGATTATGTATCATCAGTCTGCACCTGAGCTCCATTATCCTCTGTTTCTTCCAATATTATTTGATCTATATTTACTCTTTGCAAAATGTAGAATAATGGCAACGCTTATAAAGAATTTTCTTTGGGAAATTTATTGAATTATCCTTCCATCAACATGGAGAAGGGCTTTGTCCAGCCCGTGTTAACATGTAATGTAAGTTCATCCTTCTCAAGCCTTCAAACTTTGTTCTAGTATAGATTTGGATAGGCATCATTTCCTCCACTATTGTTTGCTTTGATGTTTACATCTGATTGGATGTTTGCAACAACTACCAGTTTCAAATTATAGTTGTAAAAACATGTTCCTTATGCAGAACAGATCCATTTATTTGCTTATATAATTGTGAAACCTGTTACGTGTCTCCTTGTTTCTCTTTAAGACTCGTATCTCTTACGCCAGGCAGAACTTTAGGGAAGATAGTGAGCCAAACCATCTTGAGGATAGCGAGATGACCCCAAGGTCCTGTCTTGATGAAGACAGTGAGTTGAAGCTACTCACCAGCAGGTGTGAGACAACCTCTATGCAGTCGATGCCTCAATCAGTTCGACTTCTTCAGTTTCGACTTAAAGCTGAAAGGCTTGCTTCAGCTCAGCTCCGACTTGAAGTCAAAGATGCAATGAAGATGTCAGAGGACTGCCGTGCGCAACATCATGCCTTAAATCTAGTCTAGATGCATCTATCGTTAACACAACTGAGGTCTACTCAGCTTCTTCAGCTGTTTGTGGGGGGGAGACCTGGCCAGGCCTAGTGCCTTCTGAAGTGCTCTCAGTTTTGTATATTCTTTTGTCGGCGCGTTTATTTGCACTGGTGGCGAACTTTGATGCCCAGTGGATGTAATATGTGTGATAGCCATGATAGCCTAGCATAAGTTGCTTGCTTATTTATTTCCTTGTTGTCTTGTTTATTTGTTTGCTTCTAGTCATTGCAATTCTTTTTCTGGGGTTTGCTAGTGGCTGCAATTACCTATTTTTTAAAACTAGGCCACAATAACCATGGGCTAATATTTACTGTAGTGACACTGGGCCTCCTATGGGCCGTAGAAATAGTGGGCCTTCTACGGGCCGTAGATACAGTGGGCCTTCTACGGGCCATAGAAACAATGGGCCTTCTACGGGTCGTATCATCAATGGGCCTTATACGGGCAGTATGATCGATGGCCAATCATGGGCCAATAACAGGCTGCATTATGGCCATAAACGGGCTAGAGTTGGAATCGTCCGTTCATGGGCCGACCAAAACGGGCCATCGTTAATAGGCCGTATTTGATGACGCTATGAAAACGGCCAAACGTATTAACGTACCACAAACGGGCCGACTGTAACCACGGGCTGAATTTGGCCCACAAGTAGAAAATGACAGTAACGGGCCGTAAGTAAACGAATGATGGAAATGAGCCCAAGAATAAATGGGCTCTGAGAAGGCCGAACGATAACATGGGCTGGAAACGGCCCAACAGAATAACGGGCCGTTAATGGGTATAAAGTGATACACTGTTCATTACAGGACAGTTTCACCACGGGCCGTTAATGGGTGTAAAGTGATACATTGTTCATTGCGGGCCAGTTTCACCACGGGCCGTTAGTAGGCCAAGAGTTACATAGGGCCTCATATGGGCCGAAAGACGTCATGGGCCAGAAGTGAAAATGGGCTAGAATCATATTGGATGGCCCAAATGACGCTACTGGGCCTAATTTGGATAGGGCGTAACGGGCCTTGGGTTAGCGGGTTGTAAATGGGCTATATTCGAACAGGCTGTTAACAGGCTTTCCATGGGCCGGCCTGCCAGCTTTTAACCAAGTCAAATGGGCCGGCCTTTTCACAGGAATGGGCCTCTGTTGGGCCATACCACATGTCGACGTATCATAGGCGCCTTCCGTCCAATGAGTGGTTGACATTTGTCCCAACGATGAGCCGACACGTGTTTCCTCCAGCCAATGATGATTTTACACGTGGAAAATCCCCATTGGTCGGGGCTGTTAACGGGTTATCGGATCCAAAACCCGACCCGATAGCTTAACGGTGTTCTGTTACGGTGGATGCCACGTGTCGGTCACCCTTGACGAAAGCACTTCTGTGATGTGCGATTTATCGTCATGGAAGTGGACACTTCCGTGATGATAATTTTGGTAATGTCATGGAACACTTCTACGACAGCACAGGTATGACTATCTTGATTCTGTCATAAATTTGTCATGGATGTACATGCATGATAAAAAAGCGACCTACTGTGACAAACACGTATCATCACGGAAGTGTATTTTTTTGTAGTGTACAAAACTCTGCGCCTGCAGTCCGGAGTAGTTATTAGATGATGGGTTGCTAGAGTGATAGAAGCTTAAACCCTAGTTTAATGCACTATTCTGTAAGGGTCCTATTTAAATCCATATGTTTCATGCTATGGTTAGATTTATCTTAATTCTTCTTTTGTACTTGCGGATGCTTGCGAGAGGGGGTAATCATAAGTGGTAGGCTTGTTCAAGTAAGAACATCACCCAAGCACTGGTCCACCCACATATCAAATTATCAAAGTAGCGAACACGAATCAAACAAACATGATGAAAGTGACTAGATGAAATTCTCATGTGTCCTCAAGAGTGCTTTACTTGCTATAAGAGAAAGTTTTGGCCCGTCCTTTGCTACAAGAAGGATTGGGCTACCTTGTTGCACCTTTCTTACTATTGATACTTGTTGCTTGTTACAAATTATCTTGCTATTAAACTACTCGTTACTGATAATTTCAGTGCTTGCAGACAATACCTTGCTGAAAACCACTTGTCATTTCCTTCAGCTCCTCGTTGGGTTCGACACTATTACTTATCAAAAGGACTACGATTGATCCCCTATACTTGTGGGTCATCACCGTGCCCTGTTGCCTTGTGAGCAACAGGGGTACCCCATGGTATGTATTCAGTGCCAAAAATTCTTGAATATCCCCAAAAAAATCATGTTAAAATGTTACGACATTCTGAGCACTTTTATTTTGGGGCCATTTTTATTGCATGTATAATTCAAAAAACAAGATAATCACAACATTTTACTTTATTAAACTACAAATAACAGAGAAGAAACAATAGGTACAGTAGGTTGTGCTTACTAAATTCATCGACCACATGCCCCTCAAAAAGAAACCATTAATAAGGTTGATCAAGTCTTAGTAACAAATTATTTTCGAGTAACATGAAACCAAAGAATCTTCGTATAACGCTAGGTTACCTCAACGGGGATATGGATCTCCCCAATAATAAGAGTTTCATATTTCTTTCTGATGGAAGGAAGAGAGAATTCAAAGCCTCCAATAGTGATTGTCGAAACTTTTTCAATACAATCAATACCATTCACTTGGAGTTGTTTCTTCAGAAAGTATACCATATGCTCATTACCATTGACATGAAAAGTGACCTTGCTTTTGTTGCAATCAATAACAACCCCTACAGTATTCAAAAAGGGTCTACCAAGGATAATCAACATGTTGTCGTCCCCGGTGAAAGAACATGTGGTGCTGCCATGTGTGGTTTTGGTAATTGATGACATTCTCTAGGACTAATGGTTGCCTTGAGTTATATTTGAAGGATTTGTCCATAGGCATTTCTTGAAGTTCATGTGTTGGTTTCAAGGAGTTTATGAGTTGGCCAAGGTGCTTTTCAAGGAATTATCCTAAGATTAGGTTGGCCATGTGAGAGTTGAGCCTATTGCAAGCATGTCTTGAAGAATAAGATTGTGTGAACATTCATGTTTTCCTTCACGACATCATCCTAATGAAGAGAGTTAGAAAGATCCAAGGTTTGATCAAGACTAAGTACAAGAGTGATTCAAGTTGATCAACACACAAAGCGTAGAAGATGTACCGAGTGGGATCAAGTGGTCTCATGGTATTGTAAGCATTGTTCATTATGCTTTGTATACTAACCCATGGTATATGTTAGAGTTCTATGTGGGGTTAGGTATGTTTCCATGGGCTTGCGTCAAGAGGAAAATATCATACAACCTATGGAGGATGACATCAAGTGGTGATTGTCATCAAGATTGCGGTGTGCAAGTTCAAGTGGAGCATCACAAAGAGATCATGCTTGAAGCTTGCCGTCCATTGGGTGAAAATGGACTTGTGAAGATGTTCTGAAGAGTGGCTCACCCATAGTGGAGTATGGGGGAGCAATCTACTAGTCTTCATCGAGCCAACGCAATCAAGAAAGGTGGTCCAACTTGAGGGAGTCAAGATCGTCATCATCTAGAGGAAGATCTCATACAACCTATGGAGGATGACATCAAGTGGTGATTTTCATCAAGATTGTGTTGTGCAAGTTCAAGTGGAGCATCACGAAGAGATCCTGCTTGAAGCTCATTGTCCATTGGGTGAAAATAGACTTGTGAAGATGTTCCCAAGAGTGACTCACCCATAGTGGAGTATGGGGGAGCAATCTACTAGTCTTCATCGAGCCAACGCAATCAAGAAAGGTGGTCCAACTTGAGGGAGTCAAGATCGTCATCATCTAGCTCAAGTGGACTATGTGCAAGGCAAAGGGTTTCCCTTGATAGGTTTTCTATTTTACAAGTCTCATGGTGGTAGTTGGAGACCGGGTTATAGGATCAATTGTCGTACTATCAAGGGGGCTCTCAAGTTATTAGCTTGATCATATCATTCGTAGAGAGCTCAAACCATTGCATCCTTGCACAATATTTCTTGGTTCTTGTTTGGTGTTTCTCTTTGTGAGTTTTAGAGCTTTTGGTCATCTTCATGACAAGCTCGAGTTCACTGAAAACGAAGTTCACTTATGCATCTTCTATGATGTTTTCGATGTTGGAGTTTCTGCCGGTTCTTCATTCTTAGAGGTTTCACACCTCTATTTCATTGGCATTTATATTGACTCTTCTATGTTTTTTTCTCTTTTTGTTGGATAGCCCTTGTCGTCCTCTATCCAGCAAGCTTGAGTTTGCTCATTTCGGAGCTCGTACGCAAAAGTTGCGGTAGTTTCATTAGCAGGTCTATTTTTAGCAGTAGTACTACTTATAAGTGGTAGTACTGCTCGGTATTACCGCTTATAAGAGGTAGTACCGCTCTGGGCAGTGGTAGTACCGCTTATAAGCTGTAGTACCGCTCTAGGCAGCGGTAGTACTGCTTGTGCATGACCTGTGCACATAACGGTTGGATTTGGGGAGGCCTATTTAAGGGGCCTTCTTCCCCAATGGCCTCCATCCTTCGAGCTCATGTTCTTTCCCCACTGTTGACTTTCTTCGAGCTTGCTATATGTCAATCCCTCCAATGATTCTTTCTAGTTCTTGAGGTAAAAGAGAGAGGAGATCTAGATCTACGTTTCCACCAATCACTTTCTCCTCTATGTGAGGGGAACCCATTGGATCTAGATCTTGGAGTTCTTCATGTTCTCTTCTTCGTTCTTCCTCTCATTTTCCACCCTAGCATTAGTTGATTTGGTGGGATTTGGGAGAGAAGGGCTTGGGCACTTTGTGAGCCCTTGCCATTGCATTTGGTGCATCGGTTTGATTTCTCCATGGTGATATATGGAAGTGAAGTTGAGAAGCTTATTACTCTTGGGTGCCTTGGTGCCATAGACGGTTGGTGTTGTCGAAGCTCATCATTGTGGTGTAAAGCTCCGGGCAACCGTCGGGGTCTCCAATTAGGTTGTGGAGATCGCCTTGAGCAATTTGACGGGTACCGGTGACCGCCCCCAAGGGTTGCCAAAGTGTGCGGGTTCGGTGACCTCCCTCAAGGGTTGACATTTGTACGGGTTTAGTGAACGCCCTCAAGGGTCCCTTAGTGGAATCATGACATTTTGCATTGTGCAAGGGCGTGAGGAGATTACGGTGGCCCTAGTGGCTTCTTGGGGAGCATTGTGCCTCCATACCGCTCCAAACGGAGATTAGCATCCGAAAGGGTGTGAACTTCGGGATACATCATCGCCTCCGCGTGCCTTGGTTTTCTCTTACCCGAGCCCTTTACTTATGCACTTTACTTTGTGATGGCCATAGTATGACATGTTATTTATCTTGCTATCACTTAGTTTTTTATCTTGCTTAGCAGAAGTTGTTGGTGCACATAGGTGAGCCTAGTTGTTTTAGGTTTTGTGCTTGAAATATTAAATGCTAGTTTTATTCCGCATTTGTTCAAGCCTAAACCATAATTATTTTAAAGTGCCTATTCACCCCCTCTAGGCGACATCCTCGATCTTTCAATTGGTATCAGAGCCTTGTCTCTCTTTATTAGGCTTAACCGTTTAGAGAGTAAATATGTCGACTAGGTGATTAGGATTCTCTGACACTCTTAGTTTCGATGGCACAAATTTTGATGTTTGGGTAATTCACATGCTTAATCTCTTTAGGGTCATGGACCCATATTTAGAGTGAATTGTACATATGGGTTTTTATCCTCGAAAGGATCCCCAAAGATTATCTTTAGAGGATGAGAAAAACTCTTATCTCAATGCTCAAGCTTCTAATTTGCTTTTCGATGCCTTGAGCAATGTACTTATATTTCAACTCATGTCGTTCCGGGATGCTCATGAGTTGTGGACAAATCTTCAAGTAAATATGGTGTGTCAAAGATTTGTGGGGATGATTGTTCTCCCTCCACCTCCGGCCGTGTTGTCTTCTCAACTTCTTCTACTTCACCTATGTGATGACCGGATAATTAAGCTACAATAATACCATGCTAATGGTGACATGTCTTCACTTTTACCGTTGCTAGTCCCAGGTTGGTTCTTACCAATTCTTACCGTTGGGTTTTCAAACGTCAAAACTAAAATGTGAAAAATGTGAAAAATAATTCATAGATAATTACGGTGGTGAACCAATATTTTTACAAAGTGAATAAATGCCCTTAAATGAATAAAACAGGGGCTAAAACCATTGTTAAATGCTTTTAAACAATAAAAAATACAAACCTATTTTATTATTGTACCAAACTAATTATTGCTCTGGCCTAAATTGCAATAGTAATTAAGGTGCAAGTTTCATATTTTATAAAACTATTTTACTGTTGAAAATTAAATTGAAAATAGAAATAAATAAAAAGAAACGAAACAGAAACTAACCTACTATGCACCTGGGCCTTGATGTGAACAGGCAAGGCCTAGCCCACCTGGAGCTCGTCCCCAACCTCTCTGTTCATCAGAGGCTAGGTGTACGCCGCGCCGTCGTCCGCGGCCATGGATGGCCACGTGCCGAACATCCAGCCCCACCCCGGCTCTATAAGGCCCTCCTTGACCCCGTACTCGAACCCTAGACCCCTCATCTCATGCTCTTGCGCCGCCATCATCGTTTTTGTTCACGCCCGAGCGGCTGCCCTCCATGGACATTGTCGTAGCCGCGGCCAGCACGCTCACTGTCGCCTGAGAAGATGTGCAGGAGGACGGACGTACTCCTCTACTTCTTCTACACCACCGGATCGACGCCGTAGAACTCCAACGCCGCCGCCCCCTTCATCTTCATCCTCGGACGCCGCCGGACCTCCTCGTCAAATTCGCCGCCGTCTGCCGCTCCTAACCTTCCACCGGCCTTTCTTGTGCTCCGCGGTGAGCTCCTCGACGATTCCCCCTAATTTCCCCGTCGATTCCTGTAACATCCCAAATTTTCAATTTGGAATGTTATACATTAGATCATCACTGCATATCATATTCTTTTGCTTTTGGTTCGATCCTAGAAATTCTATGCAACTCAAGGACCCTCGGAGAGAGTTGGGGATTTCGTTATTTTCATATTTGAGTTTTCTAAAATTTTGAAAATAGAATCATTTGATTTTATTTACTTTATCTTCAATTATTTCTATTATAAAAATATGAGAGAGGGAGTAAAATGACTTTCCCAAAATAAAGAAATATTGAGGATCTAATAAAAAATCAAATAAGATTTTATTTTGGAGTTATTTGCTATTTTATTTGAATTTAGGGGAAAATGCGTGTTTTTCAAAATTGCATTTAGGCCCCAAATAAATGTTCATCTTATTCAGCTTGATTTTACAAGTCGGGGAAAATTTATTTCGGGATTTAGGAGTACGTTTAGTATTTCTTTTATTTGTTTTTCTGCGTGTAATTATTTAAAAAATGCGCAACCGACTTTGGGCCGTATTCGGCCAGGACTCTGTCCGGCCGGCCTTTATAAGGAGCCGCCCCGAGCCCGTCAGCCCACCCCGCGCTGAAACCCTAACCCTAGCCGCCCTAAGCCGCCGCCGCCGCAAGTCGTTGCCGCCGCCGCTGCCCCGCCGCCCTGCCGCCGCCTCGCCGCCGCCGCTGTCACCGAGGTTGACCCCGCCGCCGCCGCCGGTTTTCCCCGGAAAACCGTTCGGTTTTTCGTCGGTTTTTTTAGATCGGTTTATTTCCGGTTTAGTTTATTTAGCGAGCATTC
This sequence comes from Triticum dicoccoides, assembly GCF_002162155.2. Lineage (NCBI taxonomy): Eukaryota > Viridiplantae > Streptophyta > Magnoliopsida > Poales > Poaceae > Triticum > Triticum dicoccoides. The sequence goes on from NC_041390.1 coordinate 96,957,614, forward strand.
GTTCGTTTTAACGAACGCGTTCACCATTTAGTTGCAGAAAACGAACGTCCGTTCGTTAATCTGTTCGTTGTTTTTCTTTTTCTTGGATTTTCCGCGATTATTTCTGATCGCGATTTCTGATCCGATTTTCGTTCTAGTATAACTTTTCACTAGTTTATCGGAATCAGGTGATTCAAGCGCCTAGAGTTTCGTCTCTAAACCCTCTTTCCGTTTAACCAACTCAAACAAGTTTTTGCTTCTGTAAAAATTGACCTAGATCCAGATTAGTAAACGAAGCTTGTTTCTTTCGCTGTTTGACTTTCGTTGCTTCGTTCGATTTGATTCTTTTTGCAAACTGGAGTTCTTAAGTTGAACTTTCTGGTTAGTTCTCTTATTTGAGTTTTACCTGTGCATTAGTTGATTACTTATTGTATGCTTGTTTGTTTGCGATAGAGTACCCAGAGTGCGCTGCTTGCTACTTTGAATCGCTAGGTTTCGCGGATCATCAGCAAGGCAAGTAACACTTTGATCATACCTCCTACTACCCAGTTGTTATTGCATTAGATCAATCCTCAAACATTGCATGAATAGGATCTAATTAAATTGTGGGTTTTGGGAAGTACATGAGGTAGTACCTATTACCTGTTTTATTATCAAACCTTTGGGAGTTACTTCTACATTTGCTTATATTTTCATGCTATGCTAGTAGACGTGGATTGGATGAGTATATCCATGACAGATGTGAGATTGATAAATTAATGGTTTATTTAAGGTGGCAACTTAAACACACATCTGGGTGGATTGAGGCACCTGGGTATTCCAACGATTGCCTGTTTTTCTTTATGGACCGCCACCCAGGCTCAAAGGGATCATGAGATTATTCATACTAGAACTTCCGTGTGCAGCCACAAGCTACTATGGGCTCTAGCATAGTTGATTAAATCGTGTGAACTCTTATAGTGGTAGACTAGCAGATGTAGGGGAAAGTAGGTGTAACGGTCTACCCGTTCGTAAGGTGCTAGCATTTCTGAAAGACTATGTCTCGGTCATCCGTTTCTCAAACACCATGTAGTGCAAGAATCCCAACGGAGGAGATCGAGTCTTGTGGGGAAAAGTGCGCAAACCTCTGCAGAGTGTATAAACTAATCATGGTTAGCCGTGTCCCCGGTTATGGACAACTTGAGTATCTAGTACTTGGATTATTATGTGAATCTCATCATGTTACTCTAATTAATATTGTTGGGTTTTATATATGATGATTAATTGGGATTGAGAGGGTGTCTACACTCTCAATGTTTAACAACTACCATGATAGTTAAATAAAAAAATTCCTTTGCAGTAGGGAAAAATTGGCTTTACGCAAAACTGTAACCATAGAGCTTTCCACCAGCCAAATATGCATGTAGTATAGCCTTATTCTTTCATTACTCTCTATGTGTTACTTTGCCAGCATATTCCATGTGCTGACCCGTTTCGGGCTGCAACGTTCATGTTGCAGACTTTTCGGACGACGAGTAAGATGCCTTTAGGTCGTGGTTCTATACTCAGTGATGTCGTTGGAGTTGATGGACTCACTTATCTTCCAAGCCTTCCGCTGTTATCGTTATTAGATGGCCTTAAGCCATATTTATTGTAATAAGTTCTCTTTTGAGACATTCAATGTAATAAGTGTGTGATTGCTACTCTGTTATAAATCCATTCAAGTACTGTGCGTGTCAGCATTACTGATCCAGGGATGACACTGAAGCACAGAGATCAGACTGTTTGAGGTCTGGTCGGTACAATTCCATGATGTATCACCGCTCCCCGCAAGCGCCGAATCTCGTCGTCGACGTGAACGACGTGCCTCTTGTTGCCGAGCTCTCTGATCCTCACCGTGTCTTCCGTCGTGTCTGTAGTGACCTATAGCTGCTTCCTAGATGCTCCTTTTCCTCACCCTCGAGCTGCAGCCGACCCACCATAAATAGCATGCTCCAACCGCCGCCGCGACGCCGCGTGCTCGTTCTCGTCGAGCTCCGGCGCCTCCCGTGACCTGCCGCGCTCTGACCGCGCGTAGCCTTGTTCGGCCGCACCTTGTCGCCACTCGCCGCACCCGCACACACTGCCTCACCCAGGTCGTGCCGCTGTGCCGCCTGCGCGTGCGCGTGCTTGCTGCTACCTGCTACTGATGTTGCCTCTTTCTACTACCTGCCGCTGCTGTATTGTTGTTCTGCTGCCGCTGCTGCCTTGCTCTTTGTTGCTGCTACTCTTGCCGGAGTTGATGTTCTTTCCTATTGTCGCTGCTTGCCGCTCTCGTTGTAGCTGCTATTGCTGGTCGTGGCCTTGACCATGGCCAAGAGCACCATGGGCATTCTATGTGTGTGTGTGTGACCGGCCGGGCAGTTGCCATGGAGACCGACCCTGATTAGATTAGAGACTAAGCCCCCTCTAGTACTAACCCACCCCACTTTGAGTCTATTACATGGGGCCCCCACTAGGTAAATTGTTTAACTAAAATAATTTTAACACATGTCCCACTGACATATGGGTCCCACTGCTAAACAAAACCAATTAGTTAAAAAGTTTAGCACCAATCCATGACATGCGGGCCCTTTGACCGTGTTGACCAGTCAAAGTTGACTGAGTCAACTGTTGACTGTGCACTGTTGACTTTTACCTTGCCCATTGTGAGCCACACATTACACCCCTGGGTATACTTCTCTGTGTACACATAGCATTTACTATTTATTTGAATTTCGAATTAAATAAAATAATAATTTTAGAAAATGTTTAAAACTTTGAAATTTAATATAAAATAAATCGTAACTCGGATGCAAATACTTTGTACATGAAAGTTGCTCAGAATGACGAGACGAATCTAGATAAGTAGCTCGTTCGTTCGCCACACATCCCTAGCATAGTGAACATGCAACTTTCCCCCTCCGGTCTGTCTGTCCGAAAACGCGAAACACCGGGAATACTTTCCCGGATGTTTTCCCCCTTCATCGGTATCACCTACTACCACGATAGGGCACACCTAGCGCCACTCATTGTCATGTCATCCATCGTCTTGCTTATGTTTGCATTATATTTATTGTTTCTTACCCCTCTTCTCTCGTTAGACACCGAGACCGACGCCGCTGCTACCCAGTACGACTACGGTGTTGACGACCCCTCCTTGCCAGAGCAACCAGGCAAGCCCTCCCTTGATCAACCCGATATCGCCCATTCTTCTCTCTACTGCTTGCATTAGAGTAGTGTAGCATGTTACTACTTTTCGTTAATCCTATTCTGATGCATAGCCTGTCTTTGCTACTACTGTTGTTACCTTTACCTACAATCCTAATGCTTAGTATAGGATGCTAGTATTTCATCAGTGGCCCTACATTCTTGTCCGTCTGCTATGCTATACTATCAGACCGTGATCACTCGGGAGTTGATCATGGGTATATACTTATATACATAATTCTTGATGCTTGTGGTTACTAAAGTCGGGTCGGCTCGTTGAGTACCCGCGGTGGATTCACGGATTGGGGGCTAAAAGGACATACTTTCCCGACGGCCCTCTATGTGGATCTTTGTGGTGGAGCGACAGGGCAGCTTGAGACCACCTAGGTGAGAGGTGGGCCTGGCCCTAGTCGGCGTACGCGGTTACTTCAAAATAACACGCTTAACGAGATCTTGGTATTTGATCTGAGTCTGGCCACTGGCCTATACGCACTAACCAACTACGCGGAACAGTTATGGGCACTCGACGTCGTGGTATCAGCCGAAGCCTTCTTGACGTCAGCGACTGAGCGGTGCGCGCCGGATTGGAGTGGAACGCCTGCTCTTGTATTAGGGAGGCTAGGTCTGCTTACCGGCCGCGTTCGCAATGTGCGAGTGTGCAACGGGCGATGGGCCCAGACCCCTGCGCCATAGGATTTAGACCGGCGTGCTGACCTCTCTGTTGTGCCTAGGTAGGGCTGCGACGTGTTGATCTTCCGAGGCCGGGCATGACCCAGGAAAGTGTGTCCGGCCAAAGGGGATCGAGCGTGTTGGGAAATGTGGTGCACCCCTGCAGGGAAGTTTATCTATTCGAATAGCCGTGTCCCTTGGTAAAAGGATGACCCGGAGTTGTTCCTTGACCTTATGAAAACTAGAACTGGATACTTAATAAAACACACCCTTTCAAGTGCCAGATACAACCCAGTGATCGCTCTCTAATAGGGTGACGAGGGGAGGATCGCCGGGTAGGTTTATGCTATACGATGATACTTGGTTAACTTACCATCTACTCTCTTCTTCTGCTTCAAGATGGAGGCTGCCAGAAGCATAGTCTTCGATAGGACTAGCTATCCCCCTCTTATTCTGGCATTCTGCAGTTCAGTCCACAGATACTACTCATTTCATTAATACCAATGCATATGTAGTGTAGATCCTTGCTTGCGAGTACTTTGGATGAGTACTCACGGTTGTTTCCTACTTCTGTTTCCCCTTTTCCCGGTTACTGTGATCATATGATGGAGTCCAGGAGCCAGAGGATCCCGAGGATGTTTCTACGCGGAGTTCGGCTTTGAGGAGTAGTTAGGAGGTCCTAGGCAGGAGGCCTTGCCTTTTCGATCATTTCTACTTTTGTGCTAGCCTTCTTAAGGCAAACTTGTTTAACTTATGTCTGTACTCAGATATTTTTACTTCCGCTGACTCTTGTGTCTTCGAGCTTATGTATTCAAGCCCTCGAGGCCCCTGGCTTGTAATATAGAGCTTGTATTATTTTAATTTGTGTCTAGAGTTGTGTTGTGATATCTCCCCGTGAGTCCTTGATCTTGGTCGTACACATTTGCGTGTATGATTAGTGTACGGTCAAATCGAGGGCGTCACAACCTACATGTGGATTGCCACAAGCTAATGATATGGTGAGTAGTGTTGGTCATTGCAATGATGATAGTGTGTTTTTTGTTGATGATCCTTCATCATTATCTTATTGCAATGGTCCTTCTTTGTACCTTAACACTTCGAGCACACTATATGGTTCATATGCTAATGTTGATAGTCCTTGCATATCATGTATAAATTGCTTGACTAAATCGCATGATGATATGCTTGCTATGTCTTGTTGCCATGATAAAAATGCTTCTATTTCCTCAAGTTGTTGTGCTAAAAATGTAGAGGAAACTCAACACTCCATGGAACAAGATGTGGTCTTGAATGATTTTTCAAGGGATCTTACGTAATCATCTATTGTTTCTCACTTTTTCCTCATGGCTAAGGCTTTGAAGGTATCTCCTACTTCGAATCCCAATATATCTGTTGATGGTGTTGTTGCTAATGATGATGTTGATAATGATGAAGAGAATGATAATGTTGCCTCCTTAAAAATTAAGGGGGGAATTATTTTTAAATCTCTTCATAAGAATAAAATTGCTCATTCTAACTTCATGAAAATCATGTCTATTGCCATTGAGAGCAAGAAATACATTGAGGAGTTGGAATCTCCACTACAAAAAAAATACACTTCCCTGATGATACGCGTTTGTCACAGTAGGTCACTTTTTTGTCATGCATGTACATCCATGACAAATTTATGATAGAATCAAGATACTCATACTTGTGCTGTCATAGAAGTGTTCCATGACATTACCAAAATTATCATCACGGAAGTGTCCACTTCCATGACGATAAATCGCACGTCACAGAAGTGCTTTTGTCAAGGGTGACCGACACGTGGCATCCACCGTAACAGAACGCCGTTAAGCTATCGGGTCTGGTTTTGGATCCGATAACCCATTAACAACCCCGACTAATGGGGATTTTCCACGTGTAAAATCATTATTGGCTGGAGGAAACATGTGTCGGCTCATCGTTGGGACAGATGTAAACCACTCATTGGACGGAAGGCGCCTATGATACGTCGACACGTGGCACGACCCAACAGAGGCCCATTCCTGTGAAAAGGCCGGCCCATTTGACTTGGTCAAAAGGTGGCGGGCCGGCCCATGGAAAGCCTATTAACGGCATGTTCGCATATAGCCCATTTACAGCCCGCTAACCCAAGGCCCGTTACGCCCTATCCGAATTAGGCCCAGTAGCGTCATCTGGGCCATCCAATATGATTCCAGCCCGTTTTCACTTCTGGCCCATGTATGGCCCATGACGTCTTTTGGCCCATATGAGGCCCTATGTAACTCTTGGCATATTAACGGCCCGTGGTGAAACTGGCCCGTAATGAACAGTGTATCACTTTACACCCATTAACGGCCCGTGGTGAAACTGGCCCGTAATGAACAGTGTATCACTTTATACCCATTAACGGCCTGTTATTCTGTTGGGCCGTTTCCAGCCCATGTTATCTTTCGGCCTTCCTAGAGCCCATTTATTCTTGGGCTCATTTGTAGCATTCGTTTACTTATGGCCCGTTACTGCCATTTTCTGCTTGTGGGCCAAATTCAGCCCGTGGTTACACTCGGCCCGTTTGTGGTCCGTTAATACATTGGGCCGTTTTCATAGCGTCATCAAATACGGCCTATTAGCGATGGCCCATTACGGTCGGCCCATGAACGGACGATTCCAACTCTAGCCCGTTTACGGCCATAATGCGGCCTGTTATTGGCCCATGTGTGGCCAATCGATCATACGGCCCGTATAAGGCCCATTGATGATATGGCCCATAGAAGGTCCATTATTTATACGACCCGTAGAAGTCCTACTGTTTCTACGGCCCGTAGAAGGCCCACTGTTTCTACGGCCCGTAAGAGGCCTAGTGTCACTACAGTAAATATTAGCCCATGGTTATTGTGGCCTAGTTTTAAAAAATAGGTTATTGCAGCCACTAGTTAACCGCGGAAAAAGAACTGCAATGACTACAAGCAAACAAATAAACAAGACAACAAGGAAATAAATAAGCAAGCAATTAACGCTAGGCTATCACAGCTATTACACATATTACATCCACTGGGCATCAAAGTTCGCCACCAGTGCAAATATAGGGAACAAAGCAGCATATCATATACACTGGCCGTCAAAATTAGCCACCAGCGCAAATAAACGCGACAGCAAAACAAGAGCATAACTGAAACAACTTCAGAAGAGCTCAAGAAACGTTATCCTGGGTATCCACCATGCTGGCAATAAGCTTAGCAAGCTGATTAGCTTTGTCCTGTTTGGCGCTAAAATCCTCCAACGCTTGCTGTTGCACCAGAAAGTATGCATCTGAATGCTCCAGGGACTTCCGCATTCCTTCCGCTTCTAGTCGCAGCACAGCTGATCGATGTCTTTCAGCTTGTAGTTGTGACTCCAACAAACTGAACTGATTCAGACAGTGAGTTTGAATAGCTTGTGCAAGCGGCAGTGGCCAGTAACTCCAACACTAAACCAAGACAGGATGTGTCACTATCCTGAACCTTATCTGAATTACTTCCTTTACCGTTGCTTAGTAAGGCACTCTTCCCCAATATTCTGTCAGCATTCTAAAAGAAGAAACAAGCAGACACATAACAAGTTTAGCATGTACTAGTATATGAAACTCATTTCGGTGAACAGGTTCATTAGTAAGGTGGACATGATTAAACTACCAAGTCTTCTACTACCAAGTACTAGTACATAATAAAAGCATCAAACAAACATATATCTATGTCCTATGGTAGCAATGGAATCTTAAATTAGAACAGTTGTTCTTCAGGTTTAGGCACTTGTTCTACATGAACAGAGTACAGTAAGACGCAAGAATATAATACTTAAAAATAGAAAATGAGCTCATAGACCTTACCACATTCTTGGTTCGGGACCAGTACAGAACAAGGCGTTCCCAGTCATCGTCCAGTAAATGTGTCTCAGGAGAACGTAAGGGAATTTGATAAGTTTCTTTGCTGGTGAAGTACATTTTCTTCAGGTAATTCCGATACTGCCACCAAGCATTCTTGAAGATAGCAGAGGTATTAGCACAGGTTACCTCATCCTGAGTTTCCAAATCGGTCCTTCTCTATAGAGATAAATGGGAAAATTTGCTATATTATAACCATCATGGAGGTAGGATGTACGGGACGAAGCAAAGTAATTGCCATGAATAACATTACTTACACATAACTCCTAGACAAACACCTGCAACTGGCATTTTCCTTCATCTTCAGTATAATATTTCCAAGATGGGAAGATACGCACATACGATTTAACAACATCAAATGCGATAGATGCTAAACTACGACTAGCTGGTTGTGCTTCCTCCACGGGAATAGGCGTACTAACTGGTGGAGTTGGGGTTCGCCGTGATAGTACTGGCCCGAAGGGCACTGGAGCTGCCTTACTAACTGCTCTTGTTTGGGAGCTCTATGGTGGAGATGGTGCTGTGTCAACAGGAACTGGGTTACTATCAGCTGGGGTTGGGGTTAGATTGGGTGAAGCTGGTTCTCTGTCCATCGTAGTAGGGGTACAACCTGCGAGAGTTTGGGTTATGTGTGGTAGGGCTAGTTCTTGTGCATGTACAACCGGGGTGCTATCTCCACCAAGAGGTAGAACTATTTTATTTGAAGACCGTGTTTTTAGTCCGCTAGATACTGGCATCACCCGCTCCAATTCAAATGGCCGATAAACAAGAAACATAGTTGAATGTACAGACATTGTATGAGAGACGAATGCAATAGATAGTGTGGAAAAAAGAGGGCATGAAATAGTTGACATGTATATTGTTTAACTAAAACAGATAGCATGACATAATTTCACATATATGATGTCTATCTAAACTGGATAGCATAGCATAACATAATTCAAAGATATGATGAATAACTAAACAGGATCGCATGACATAATTCACCTACATGTTATCTAAGTAATCAGGATCGCATCATTTAATTCACATATGTGATTTATATGCTAAACAGAGGGCATTCGATATGATGCCTGAACTAAGAACATGGTGATATCATTCAAATATATGATGCCTGGTTAAACAGGATGGCATTGCACATTTCACATATATTATGGCTGGCTAAAAGACATGAGACTGCATAATTCCCATATATGATATAGAAACTAAACAGGTGGCATTACAAAACATGTCTAAACTAAGCAGATGACATATATGATGTTAAAAGTAGGCACTGCAAGGCAACATATGCATGATATGACTAACATCATCATGCCAAAGGTAGAGCAAACACCTTGGGGGGGTAAATAGGAGTGGTCAGCAGCGTCCGAATCTGCCTCAGAACAGATATCTTCCTCTGGATTACAATCTGGAGAGGGGTGGGGAGGGTTTGCCATTGAACCCACCATGGAGCGATGTCTGCATGACATTGTATTGCCGCGCAAAACTCTTCTCTTTTTCTCTACATGTTCAGCATGACTGTGTACAATATCTGACATGCATACGAAAAAAATATGGTGAGATTATGTAAGGAGAGCATGCAGAAATTTAGAGTGATGGTAACAACCAGTGGATCAATGTTTTCTGTAGAACCAAAATAGCCCTAATGGATTGACGTGAATGTATAGTAATAAGTGACGCAACAAGTGTACAACCTCTTTGCTGTAGTCGTGTCGACCTCAGCATCATTGGGTTGGTCGCTGAAGCAGTTGAGGCAGAGGTGGTTGTCGGAGGTGTGGAGGAAGATCTGAGGAATCTGTAGACGGTGTCCAGGGCACTGCTCTATTGTGACGGATCATTCTGTCATTGGAGCAGCTCCGGTGAGCTGTAAGACGTCAAGGCTGGAGCAGCACAAGACAAACATCGTCAATCTCAAGTGGGATTCTAATAGCATCTCCAATAGATGATGTAAAATGGATGTAAAATTAACATCACCAAAAACCACCTGACTACAACAGATGAGGTAAAAACTGTTGACTCTGAACTTAACTGTCGAAACTGAAATTTACTGTGGAGTCTGAATGCTACTATCGAAACTGATCGCAATGGTAGCAGAGAGGCACTTGACATGTAGTTTAGGGAGGGCCTGCAGTTCATCTTCAACCTGCACCCCCCTAAGCCGCCAGCCACCACCGGCCTAACCTCCGGCCCCAGCGCCGCCTCGCCGCCTCGAAACAACTCGCCACCGCCGCCCCGGCTAGCCCTCTAGGCCCCCCGCCCCCACCCTGAACCCTAAGATAGATAGTGGGGTACTTCTCCGGCGAGCCCATGTCCCCGCTGCGGGTGGTTCTTCCTTAACTCCGGCGAGCCCCCCCAACCCCTGAAAATCGACTGACCCAAAAGTCGATTCAGTCGACTGAAGTGTGGCATAATCGGAGCAGAGCAGCAGTACGAGCAAGGGGGAGAGCAGCAGCAGCAGCTGGGCGAGCGAGCAATCGAGCGAGAGCCGGAGCAGCAGCAGCAGATCCGGCTGGTATGGACGCCGTCGCCGAAGGGGCCTCGCACTGGGGGAGAGCCGTCGTGGAGATGTCGCCCGTGGCGCCGACTTCAAGGTAGCCGCTCCATGGGGGTGTGGGATGGAGCACCGTCGGCGCTGGGAGGTCGAGTTAAGGAGAAGGTGCGGTGCGATGAGTGTACAACCTCTTTGGTGGCGCCGAGTAGGCCTCGGCTTCGTCCGAGGAGTTGGTGAGGATGCTGCGGTTCCGGTGGAGCAGGTTAAGGCGGCGCTGTGGGGATGGAGCAGCCGCGATAGACGAGGCGATCATCGGAGCAGCTCCTTGGAGGTGGAGGACGGGGCGGCTGAACCGGCGGGATGGCGAGATGGACGACGGATCCTCATCCGGGGAGGTGGACGAGGGACGTCGAGCTGTTGCGCTGGACGACGTCGTCGGGGAAGAGGCTCCGGCTGGGCAGCGGTGACGTGGAGGACGAGGGAGGGTGGGGTTTCGCGGCTGGAGCAGAGAGGTTATGGCGGCCTGGGATTTCGAATGGCAAAAAGGGGGCGATGGGAGGGGGTGAAGCATGACTTAGGAACACGCTTGTCCAAAATGTAGGGTGTGTTACAAAAGTACCCCCCACCGATTTGAACTAGCGGCCCTTTCGGCTCAGGGTTAGAAGGGGGATTTCATGTGTCGGGATTTGGCAGCTGGAGGGAGTTTTCGCGCGCGTTGTAATTTCGGGATAGCAAGGCGCGGGTTGTGAAGGCGCCAGTTTTGGGAGCACGATATCTGAATTTTTGGGATATAACAAGACGCGGGTTGAATTTTAGGGACAAGCCTAACGTGTAGTAATATTGTACTTGTACATACCAAATCAATTCGCACTTCCCTCAACCAAAAAGAAAATGAAAAAAATAAAACTATTCACACCACACAAAGAGAGAGTCTTGCCCCGTTTTACTATACAAATGCTATTCAAAGCTACTCCCTCCTTCCATCTATATAGGGCCTAATGCGTTTTTCGATGCTAACTTTGACCAAATATTAGAGCAATGATATATGACATGCAACTTACACAAAGCACACCGTTAAATTCGTTTGTGAAAGGTTCTTTCAATGATATAATTTTCGCATTGTGCATGTCATGTACTATTAATCTTGTCAATAGTCAAAGGCGGTCTTAAAAATCTCATTACGCCCTATATAGATGGAAGGAGGGAGTATGAATCCATGTTATGTCCAATTAATTTTTTTTGCTTTCTGTATAATGCATGTAACCTACTCATACCAACATTTTAGTGCATTCCAAATGTCTATACTACCGTTGCAATTTGAACTAAATTTGAATTCATTTCTCCATTTCAATAAGAATCTATAATCATGATTGTTGCCAACTTCAACCATCATAGTTCCCTTGCTATCCGCCAGATATAAATCAGACGGCCTATAATGCAGGATGGCAGGCACACCATCATCAACAACTCCGTTTTTTATAAGAGTAGAGATAAAACATATTAAATGTAGTATACCATGTTCATAACCACACCATGTGTATCACCGTTATATATTCACACATCCGTCGGTTTGAAACACTATGATAAATTCTTCAAATATCCGAATTCACTTTTTATAATGAAGTATATATGATCTCTATTCGTCTTTTACACCCACACAACCCTCTTATCTTTGTAGCTAGCGCTAACTTTCTCTTATGCATGCACACGCCTGCATCCCTCTCACCCTCCCTCAGCATTCTCTAGCTCCATCGCACAAATTCGTCTTTTCACTTTAGGTCGTTCACCCATGGTGTGTGTAGGCCCCCCAGCTCCTTCTTTACGGCACACATTGATCGATATGCCTCTCTAGCCAGGTGTGCCTAGCACAAACACAAGCTTCCCCTCTTCTCTTGTCACCGTCCATGCCTCACTCCCACCACTCTTTTCATCGTTCTCGTACTCGCACACTCCTCCCCCTCGATATAGTATTCCTCTCGTACCACCTCCTACATGCATCCATCTCTCTCTATCCTTCTCCTTGTGCCTCATTTGCTTCTAACACACACATGCATGTATACCGATCGATCTCCCAACATATACCTAGATCGACTTTAACTACCCCCCCCCCCATCGATCGACGTACCTCACAAGTTATGTCTCTTCTTTATCTTATAAAGGGCGATTGATCTTCCTATGTAGTTACGTCTGCTTACCACAGCCACATCGTCCCCCCTCATCATTTGTGCATGCCTCCTGACCCGTCTCTCACACGCACGTGCACAGACAACAAGCAACCATCTCCTCTCTTATTGATATTGTGGGCGTGCCCTCCGTTTGTCTAGCAAGCCTATCCCACCATTTGTTAGAAGCAACTCCACTACCACCCCCTCCAACACTCTAGCTCTGTCCCTCTCCCAACCTTATTCATCTCCTACACATATGCATGGATGCCGATCGATCTCCCTTAATACATGAGGCAGATGGATCTCCTTAATACATGAGGTAGGCCTCTCTCCTCCTCCACACATATACCAGCCATTGTACCTCTATAGTTAATTGGGCCTCCCTCTTCCCCCACCACACACCGATAGTCGAGCATTGCAGGTAGGTATCCATGCCACAGAGACAAACTGCACATGTCCCATCTCACGTTCCAGTAGGCCAGCCACTCTATATCTTTGACGTGGGCACACACAAATTCGATGGCACTCTTTATCGATCGCGCGCGTACACACACACACATCATCCCTCTCTTCTATTCTATGGACACCTCAAGCCGATGATACCTCCACTCTCTTCTCGTTGATCGCCCCCTCTATATATATGTTATATCCAGGACTCTATTTCACACACGTTGCATATGTTAAATATTTTGATTGACCCTCCCCCACACAAAAAAAACTCTCAAGAACCCACACACTATATCTCTCTAGGTTTGTATCTCTCTCACACAACCCCACGTAGGTGGTGTACGTATACAAGAAGAGAATAGGTGCACCGTGCACGTACTCACGCTTCGTGTCGAGCCACACCCGCGCGGGTACACGGTGGAGCTCATTTCTCCGCAGAAGCTGAATTTGTTTTTGAAACATCAAGTGGCCAGATACTCAAAAACTTATTTGCCCATTAGTGACTTGTCAGGGCGGTGGATTTTAGTTTGTACGATAATGCTGCATCCACCTAAAGTAACGAAAGTTCTTACATAAACTTCCTAGTAATTCCCTCTTCGTAGGTGCAGCATTACTCCTAACATTTGTAATATCAGTTTGAAACTTGTAATATTGCCATTTCCTATTCCTCACTCTGTGCATTTAAAAACCGAACCAAAAAACCATACCGAAAATAAACTGAACCAAACCAATTTTATGGTTTTTATGGTTTCTGGTTTCGGTATGGTATGAACTTTTCATACCGATTTGAACTTGGTTTTTATGGTATATACCGGAAAACCGAACGGTTAACCGAATAAACTGAAGTAAAAAATAAATTTATATTTCTTGAGATGAACAACCATACAAGTTGTCATTTTTCTTGTACATGAGTCAAATGCACTACTAAGCACGTAATTTTTTCTTATAACATAGTCATTTTTCTATTTTTAAAATGCTAAGCACATCCATAACCATCAACAGATGAATCAATGCATGCATATATACTTATATATATAGTCATATACTATTTGTGTAGAATAGTATGTGTTTTGAGTCATAAATTTGCTAATTATTATTACGTCATTTCCAAATTCGCGTCAACTTTGGTTTTTATGGTATATACCGAAATCATACCGAAATAATTTGGTATATACCGAAACCGAACTGTATTTTAATTTCATACCATATTTACCAAAGTATTAATACCGTACAAACTGAAAAACCGTATAAATCGAACCATGTAAACCGAATAAACCGAACGCACAGGGTGACCTATTCCTGCATTTTCAAAATCCTGTGAATCAAACAGGTCCTGAATTGGTGATGATGTTGTGCCTCCCATCTTTCACCAATAGCCGTCGGATCTAGATCTGACGCATACAAACCAAGCTTCTCCATTTTTGCAAAAAGATGCCCGCACTTGTTCCCTATTTACAAACAACTCATTGTCTCTCACAATCAGCCTCATCTCCTCCCCACCACATCTAGGAGTAGAAGGCCGTGGAAAAATCTGGCGCGATGGCCGCTGCCGGAGCCGTCCACCCCCAATCTTGGTGTTCCGTGCAATGCACGGGCATCTACGCACGGGAAATTATGTCGAACAGGGCTAGTTGTAAGCAGGCTAGCTCTACAGCCATGATGATAGTGACTGCAGGTGGTGAGGCTGACTATGGTATGCCGAACATGGCGCCTATACTCAGGTGTCATCTCCGGCACAAGGTCTTGTCACTTCACTGTGAGGAGCAGCACATAATAATTTGACCAACGAATACTACAGTGCTAGTACTCCTACTACTACATTGGTAGTACTACTACTAGTACTATTAGCACCACCGTCTGGATTTAGGAGTACTACCACGTCCATCTGGATTTTAGTATTTGACTAGCAATATCTAGTAATGCATGTCACCAAAAATGTACTACTCCCTCTGTAAATAAATACATGGTGTTTTATTCCTATCGGCGAGAGAACTTAATGTTTTTTTGCTACTCCTAACTAGAGTACTAATAGGATTACATGCAATGAACTAAACACTGCATGTCATGTTTGGTAGTCTCAAGTCATTGAAAGCATGCACGGCCCACATCTCTCATTGGTTGATATGTCACGAAATAAGAAACAAGGAGGGAGTTAATGCATAGTGCCTAAGTATTTTGGGATTATCTGGTTTTCGTAAGGTGACTTACACAACATTTTTGTTTACATGCATTAACATTTAATAGTTAAATCAAAGGTCAAAACTTGGCAGAAAATGCAAAGGGGACCAATAAACCAGTAAACATCAAACTTCTCTCGTTTGGCCCCAACTAGAGGTCCGGTGAGATGACTATACTGCACCGGCACGGAGGGGGACGCAGGTTCATTGACTTACGGCAACTGCCTTTGGGTGAATGCCATGTGGCCCCAGGGGGTGGCTGGCCCACCTATCATACAGCTAAAGGCAGGTGCAGTAGAGGGCCGAGGAGTAGTACGAAATCCTACGCACCTACGCACACTAACCAAGGGCTGAGTGATCACACATGGAGGCGATGAGCGTGAGCATCAGCCGGCTGTGCCAGATGGTCCACGACGCCGGCCTGCGGCCCGGCACCAAGGAACGTCTCCAGGTAGTATTGCTTGAGGCCGCCAGGGCGACGGGCCGCTTGGACGACAGCTTTGTCTCCTTGTTCGACGAGGTCCTCGTCGGTTTCCTCGACAAGTTCACCGTCGTCAAGAAGCTTGCGGACGACTTTGACGTAAGCCTCCAGCCGACGCGCCCAAGCTCTGCGATGCCCGCCACCCTCAACTGCCACTATGGTAACAACCTCTTCAACGCACTGGTGGCCCTGCGACTGCCCGCCGTCGCGCTGGAGAATGTCCACCTTGAGGTCGTGCTCTCCGCGCAGCGCCTGGCGCAGCAAGACACCATCGACATAATCACCCACGTCTACGCGCAAATCGTCCACAAGGACTACTACATGCAAGAGGAGGACAATAGGACGCTGGCCTTCTTGGAACGCAGGGCAACCTTGGACGACAATGTTCAGAAGCACGTTGAGCTCGCCGCCAACGCCGCTGCTCCTCACACGTTGGTTGGTGACCCGGCGCACTAGGGCATGAGGATGTCATTGAACGTTGATGGATCCGTATGTATTTTTATCTTTCCGTCAAATCCATGTAGTAGTATATGATACTACAGTAATTATCTTACCTTTCGCATCAACTTCATAATTTTCGTACGTACTCAATGCATGAACGGCGCCAGAACCAAACTTCTCATTACTCTAGGCAAAATTGTTATTTTATATCTATCGATCGCGCCATGGAGCAGAACCAAATTTTACAAGTTACGAGTTCAAAAGGAAAAGCCTGCCGTGTTTGCGTCGCACCCCCACACGGTTGGTCCGGCACGTCGCTCAAGCAGGAATGCGTGTGGTGTTGCATTTTCACTTACAAGTGGGACCGCAGTTGAGCAAACCGACTATCGGTAAACCCCCACCCCGCCCATCGCGCGATGGCTGAGAAAACAGGAGGGAGAAGAGATGGCTGTAGCACGGACTCCAAGAAAATTAGTGTCGGATGGGACTCGTGTGGGTGGCGTGTGCCGTACTGCTAGACGAGAATGCTACTGAGTTATGGCCCATGCCACCCCACTATATCGAGGTACGTAGAACAAATTTCCTACAGTCCGTGCTCAGCCCTCCTCTATCTCTCTTCTCAGCCAGCCAGCGGACGCGCGGAGCCCATCGTCTGTTTGCTCACATGCGGCCCCACATGTCAGTGAAAACGCAAGAGGACCCACTGAACCTGCACATCTTTCACCTCGACGTACTGGTGATGAAAAACAAATCCAACAAAGATCTTCGGTGGCTGCTTTTGGAGTTACTCGAGAATAGTAAGATTATATTTACAATTTAACCCAAGATGCACATCTCGTGGCTTCAGCTACCACTCTATTTTCTTTCATGACACGACCTGGATGCTGGACGTCCCACATGTCGACAAAAGGAGGAAGAACCCGACCAAATCTTCGGTCCTGCTATCGGATGAGATTAGTGCACTTGTTGATACTCCTACTAGAATAGAGGCTAGACATGAGACTAGATGCGAGGAAGCAACGTCTACTTCTTTACACTCGAAGAAGAAAGAAGCACGCAAGATCGAGCCTCTGCAGATCAACAATGAATGCATCGAGAAGGCACTAATCCAACTTATAGGAGTAGTAAAATGTATTCTTGTGGTTCTTGTTTTCTTTGGTCTTGCTTTTCTAGTCAAAATTATCGTTGGAGTTCGTGCAAAACAGAGGTCCCTTTGGGGTCGTGCGTTGGAGTTGGCCTTACAAGTAGGACCGTAGTTAAGGAAACTGACTATCGGCAAACCCCCACCTCGCCCGCCGCGCGATGGCTGAAGTTAGGCTGGTCATAGTCGGAGTAACTTAGCAAGTAACATAGCGCATTTCAAGACAAGTTTGCTTATGTGGCATATAGTTAATGAGGAGATAAATGTTTGGAGTAACATAATATGTTACTATAACATAACGCAAACCAAAGCAAAATGAGTATATAATGTAATAAATGCAATCATCTATGATACTACTTGTATGTTACTTTGCACTATGAAGGTAGTAACAAAGACTAGTGTCATATGCATGACACTAGTCTAAGTTACTCCCCACTATAACCAGCCTTAGAGAAACGACGAGGTTGAAGAGATTGCTCTAGCACGGACTCCAGGAAATAATATGGTGTCAGATGGATGTCGTGGTGGTGGCGTCTGCCGTACTCCTGGACGTGAATGCTTGTTCTGGACCATGCCACCCTACTACTCCTACTACTTACTCCTACTAGTATATAGTATACTAGTATCAAGGATTCGAGGTGCTGGTTATGTACAACGAACACATTAACATATGGCTACAGTAAAAACACCCACCCGACGCGTGAAGCATGTGAAGCTAGTACAAATTTAGAGAAGCGACTCGAAAGCCATTCATAAATTTAGTAAGTTTATCACAGGCATACCATTTTATTACATACAACAGGTCATCAACCCACATCGATAACGAGGATACATTATAAATACGTTCACCACACAACAAATAAGAAGCCATGAAATGAACTTCAACTCAACCATTCCGTGGCGTTGGAAACGCTTGCTTTGAACCACAACTGATTCTCTGGGACGGGCCATCTGTTGTCGATCTGGAGACCAACGTAGGACTGATCATCCAGGCTAAAGCGGCCTACTATATCAGTACGAGGGTAGGGAACCACCCAAATGTCTGAGGTATAGACACAGTTGCTTCTCATAAATGTGTCAACAGCAGTTGGATCGCCTTTCACCATCATCAGATAGTTTTGTCCAAGGAAGAGCGAGTTTTCTCCAAGACTATCAATTCTGTGCCAGGGAGAAGGAGTTGTCGCTAGCACACTAGTATCCATCCCGAATACCATGCAACGGGTGTTGGAATAGGTCCGGAGAGTGCGACCATGGGAGACACCTGCTTCCTTACCAGTAACATCATCAGTGCGTTGTATACACACAAGAAGAGGTGATCCATCGGAATTAGTTGCCAGGCGCCACAGAGTATATCGGTGCTGCTCGTCCTCATGCTCGTGATCATCACCATCGTCATCTCCCCCTTGGTTATAAAAAATTTCAAGTATAGGTGGTGGGATGTTCACAGGACCTTGGAAACACAAGAAGAAGGTTAATTAGTAAAGGGAAACTTGCTAACCCTCATGCATGTGGATGAAACAATTATAATTACGGTGGAAGACAAACGTACCGAAACTACTAGGATGCCATGCAAAAACAGTGCCACGAGTGGTGGCAGCAAACACAAGGCCCTCGTATTGAATTGCATCACAGTACTCATCCGTGTACAGAAACTGATTTTTGAGCAATATCCATCGAGTTGAACCACGAAGGACGGCAACAAGCTTGTCGAAGATAGCAACAACTTGATAGTTGTTGTAATTCCAAGAGCGGTTAGGAACTTGACAAATTGCTATCTTCCATAGAAGACAATCACCATGATCGTATTTGAACGTGCGTACATTACCGGTGTGCTCAACCTCTTGGCAGTGTGCTGAGATTTTTGGAAGTGGAACCCGGTGACGAGTGTACACATTCATAAGTTCCCACTCGCAGTTGGACCCAATGTAAACAACCCAATCTCCATTTTCGCCCGCCCAAGCCTTGCCGTCGAGCGATGGCATCTTAACATCATACGTATCATTATCAAGCGGCATCAACTGGCACAGGGCGAGGCCTCCGTCGTGCCGGCGCCAGTCATCAAGGTCACGACGAAGAAGATAGGGGAGATCAAACCGCTACTTGACTCTTGGGTTCTTTGTAATGATGTTATTAGTTGAGTCGATAATGGGCTTGAACGAACTTGCCATACTAGCCGAGGCGATGACATCGCACCGATCAATGAGTTCCTCCACCACGTCATACTTCAGATCGGGGCAACAATAACGGGGTCGTTTCCGACCTGTTCCCTCCATGGAGAAGACGATCGAACAATGGCAGAAGAAAGGGTGAAGGGATGAAGGAAAATGGAGGAGGGAGAGGAAGAGCGTGCGATAACAGTTCCAAATCGAGAGGGAAAGGCGAAGAGTCGGTGGACAGTTGTGAGTTTGCCACGGTTCACAAAGAGGCACCCCGACCTACACGTCCGTTCGGAAATACTCCTACTACTCGCCGTCGTCTCACTGATATGTTGGAACGGGACCACATGTCAACGAAACATGGTGTGTAATTTCTCGTGCAAAATTCCATCTGGCCGCGTTGGCCCGAGGTGCCGCATTAGTTATCGACCTTTATTTTTTTAATGGCGTGCCGATCATTTTTGAAGCATGACTAACTGGTACTGTACGTGGAGAGGATGACAGTAGGGACCCGCCAAGGTCATGGCAGTACACAAGCAAGTGCATCCTTATTTGAAGCCAATAAAAAATGGCTCCTCATAGTGGATTTCTGACATCTGGGTCCCATGCCATTGTCAACGTAGTCAATAAATGAGAGAATTGCACAATGAGCGGCTGACACCACAGACCCAGCACCTCGCCTAGTTATTTTTGTTTTGGATTAATTTGATAAATGCCACTCCAAATCTGGTGTATCCGAGAAATGCCACTGCAATTTCCAAACTTTGAAAAATGCCATTTCTAGTGGCATTTTTCGAAGTCTGGAGTGGCGTTTTTCAAAGTTTGCAAACTGCGGTGGCGTTTTTCAAAGTTTGCAAACTGCGGTGGCGTTTTTCAAAGTTTGCAAAAATTGTAGTGGCATTTTTCAGAGTTTGGAAATTCTAGTTACATTTTTATGAATCGCCATAATTGGAGTGGCATTTATCTAATTTGTTTTTGAGACGGAAGCAGGGTGTCAACTGGGCTGTGCGGGACACTCTGGCCTGTCTAGACAGCCTTTTCTTTTATGTTTACCACAGATTAGCCCAGTAGTTTTTTTTTCTTTTTGAAAATGGCTAGCCCAGTTCTTTTGTGATTTGTCAAGTACGTCGCTTTATCAGGCCTACTGGGCTGCAAATCTTTCAAGACGAGGAGAGCTTCATTCGGCTGGCCGAGAAAATGGCCTACCAGTAATGAGAAATGGGTTGTACATTTTTAAAACACATCAAACCGGCAATTATTTTAAAATATATTTTTTTCATTTCGAGATTTTAAATTGCATTGATTTTTATGCATGGACAATTTATTGGATTTTATATTGATATACATTTATTTTTAAAATCAGTCTGAATGTGACTCGAAATTTCGGGATTAAAAACAGTTCAGACCGCATCGACATATGCAAAATTTCGTATAATTTTTTAACCGTGGTCACAATATGGGCTGTAATGCTAACATAAAAAATATGGGCTCCAAAAAACCAGTAAGAATTACCAAATGGGCTGTAAAATATTTGAAATAATGGCAGATGGGCTGTATGCTGTTTTCCACAGATTTGAGGCTTTCCACAGATGGCTTGTATACTGTTGGATGTCCATCCAATGGCCGTAGTGCTTCTTCAATCTCTGCTCTTCCTGCTCCAGCCGCTCAAACAAGCGCCGGCGGGACTTCCTGCTCCCTCCTCCCCGCGGCCGGCTGTGCTGCCGCGCCGGCCTCACCGCCCCACCGTACTCCCATCGCTGGCCTAGCCATCCCTCTACTCACCCACACCTGCTGTTATTCTCTGGCGATGGCAGACGAACCAGTAAACCCTCGTACAGTTGTACTCCCCTCCGCGTGGGAAACAACTGCCGAGTCTTCCCTGCCTCCGTGTCGTCCCCTTCCTAGGCCTCGCCGTCGTTCACCGCCCTGGTGTTCTCGGCGCGGCGTGGTCAACATGGTCAAGGAACGACTTCCATCGGACGTGGACTGTATGTGGAGAGGCTGACAGCTGGGTCCACAGCCGCAGCAAAGAAGTGCCTCCTTATTACGCGGAAAATAATGATTCCTCCACCTGACAGCTGGGACCCACCAGACGGGCCACTGTATTTCACGAAAAAAGCGTTTCCCCCTAACTGCTGGGACCCACCAGCTACATCTTCACACGCAAGGAAGTGCGTTCGGGCAAAAAAAAATCAATTCACCCCCTGACTGCTGGGACCCACCAGCTACATCTTCGCAAGCAAGGAAGTGCCTGACAGTCGGGACCCACCTGGTCGAAGTGTACGTAGCATTGTCATTCTGGTCGCGAACGTGTACGTACATATATACTGGTCGATGTAGAGGCGGGCACGTGTCATAGTAGAGGCGCACACGTAGCATGTACACGTACGTACAGCGGCCAGGGTGCAAGAAAGAAAATACGGCCACGTATGTGTACATACGGGCGGGGTCTCGAATGCCTACTCGCGCATACGTACGGCCAGGGCTCGTGTACATGGCTGGGTCGGAACGGAGAAACAGCGTCGTCGCCGTGTTCATGGGGAGGCAACAGAATGCGTCATGTTCATGCGGAGGCAACGTAATGCGTCGTGTTCATCGGGAGGCAACGGAATGCGTCGTGTTCATCGGGAGGGCTTGGACGGAACAGGCGATGGAAATGAGGCCTGGCGTACCGCGGAATGGGGGAAACGGCCTTGTGTTCGACCGGCCACGTTCGAAACAGGATCCTGTTGATCGGGAGGGGTCTGGCGTACCGCAAAACGGAGGAAACGGACCTCCTACGGTCGAAACGGGGGTCCTGTTGATCGGGAGGGGTGTGGCGTACCACAAAATGGACGAAACGGACTTGTGTTGGAGCGCTACGGTCGAAACGGGGGTCCTATTCATCGGGAGGGGTGTGGCGTACCGCAAAACGGGACTCCACGGGATACTGTTCATCTCCACCGTCGACCCCCTCCAGCCTCCACGAGCTACTGTTCATCCACCGTCGACCTCCTCCAGCCTCCACCTGCGACTGTTCATCCACGGGCTCTTGTTCATCCAGCCTCCACCGCGCGCTACTCCACCGGGTACTGTTCAACCACCCCTCTCCATGGGCTCCTGTTCAACCACCCCTCCACGGGCTATTGTTCATCCTGCCCTCCATCGTCTACTGTTCATCCTGCCCTCCACGGGGTGGTCCTGTTCATCCAGCCCTCCATAGGGTCCTGTTCATCCAGCCCCAACCGGCTCGATTGATCGGGGTCCTGTTCATCCAGAGGCAACACCACGGGGTCCTGTTCATCCACCCCCACCGGGA
>NC_041390.1:96980566-96993485 GCF_002162155.2 Triticum dicoccoides
CTTCTGTTAGCAGCAGTAGCAAAGGAATCGCTCGATCGGGTTCAGTTAACAGCCATCGATCGGTCGCTCGGGTTCAGTAATGCGTAGCCTGCAGTGCAATCTCTCAGGTTCATTTAGAGCCCAACGCGTCGCTCGGGTTCAGTTAGAGCCAACACCTCACACACACGCGCGTACGTGTACGAGAGAAACGTGTATCGCTCGGCCCCCGACCTCCCACCGTAACCGGGAACTCCCCGAAATTTTCCTCCCCCTCGCTTCTACGACGGTTTTTTCCGTCATGGACGGCCCAAAGAATGTCATGCATCTGCGTTTCCAGCCCGCCTAGGACGAAAAGCCCATTTTCAGTCATGATTTTTTGTCATAGAAGTAGGAGCCCACCACATCTATGATGATACCGGGTTTTGTCACAATTATCGTCATAGAAGTGTCATATGTATGACAGAAAAAAAATTTGTTCGGCCCAAAATGTCACGGATGTGTCTTTTTTTTGTAGTGCTCATCTTAAGGAGCATGAGGTGACCATTGATAAAATGGAAGTTCATGAGCATGATTACACTAATGAGATTGCGGACCTCTCTTAAGCTCTTGAACTTGAAAAACCCACCAAGGAATCTCTTGAGGAGAACTTTGCTCTAGAATTATCTAGAGTGAGGGAATCTCATGATAGAGCTCTTGAGGTGGCCAATGATTTCAAAACTAAAAATGATAAGCTTAAATTTGCACATGTCAAACTCCTTGAGGACTTTAAGCACCTCAAAAATGGCTCAAGGGTCATTAAGAGCGAGCTCATCGAACTCACCGAGCCTCATGTTCAACTTAAATCTTCTTATTCAAAAGATCTTGCCAAGTTGCCTTCTCTTGTTGTTAATGATGATGCATGTGCTACTAACCATATTTCTTGTGAAGCATCCATTTTGAAGGAGAATGTTGAGCTAAGGGCTCAACTTGAGTTGCTATCTAGCAATTATGGGAAATTGGAAGAAAGTCATGTAAAGCTCTCAAGCTCTCATGATGATCTTCTAGTATCCCATAATGTGCTAAAGATAGCTCATGAGGCTATGATTACTAAGGTAACATCTAGTGAGCCTCATGTGGATACTAGCATTACTACAAGTCAACATGCTATCTTGCCATGTGCTAGTCCTCGTAATTCATCTACTCACAATGTTGCTACACCTTGTGATGAATATCTTTCCTTGCCTTGTTGCTCTAATTATGAATCTTATACTTCCTCTAGTATGTGTGTTGATACTAACCATGTAGAGGAAATTAATGATCTCAAGGCCCAAGTCACTTCTTTGAAGAAATACTTGGAAACATGTCATGAAGGGAAGTCCACACTCAACAATATCTTGAGTGTGCAAAAATCCCTCAAGGACAAAGGTGGACTTGGATTCAACTCTAATAAGAAGAAGAAGTCCAAACTCAACAAGAAGAATGGCCAAGAACAAGTCAAGAATTCGGCCCAGATTGTTTGCTTCAAGTGCAAAATTGAAGGACATCATGTTAGACCTTGCCCATCGAAGAAGAAGGCCATTAGTTACGAGCAACAAGGGAAGAGGCCACAAGTTCAATCTCATGCTCAATCACAAGTTGAAGAAAGGTCACTTCCCATGAAGACTCAAGGTAATGATCTTCAAGTTGAGAAGTCAACTAAGAAGAAAGAAAAGAGTAGATGTTGTTACTTATGCCGTGAGAAGGGTCACCTTGCTTCTTCATGCACGAATGGTACCTTATCCAACCCGATTCTAATTAATGATATTTATTATCTTCGGAAGTATAAGGTTGGCAATGTGTTTGCCAAGTTTGTTGGTACTCAAAGTGGTATCAAGCAAAGAACCATTTGGGTTGCCAAGCCTATTATGACTAACCTCTTAGGACCCAACTTGGTTGGGGACCAACAAGCTCAAACTTGATCAATAGTGACGTTGGAGGGCATTGGAGACTTGGCTACATCATGAAGAATTAAGGGATCTTCATCATTCATATTGTCTCAAGCCAAGTCATTTGGATTATCAAGGTTTTATCTTATATCCAATGTGCCTCCTTGCGGTAACTTGTACTTAATTTCTTTACATTGAAAGTTCGTTGCCCCTTTGCATGTTTTGGTTATGTTCCTTGCATGTGTTTGTATATGTTGTGTCTCCAATTTGCTTATCTTGAGAAATCAAGTATGTGTATGTTGGTTTGCACATCATGTACATGAGTGTCATACGTTGAGCCTTTGCGTATCTTGTTTGTGTCTTACTTGGCTCCTGTGAGAGATTAATGGAACATCCCATTTTGGGGGAGTGATGTGCTTTGTGCACGTCACAATCCTACAGATGTGTGTACATGAGGAATACCATCTAGTATTGATATTACAAGATTATCTAGTCGCTATGTTGTATGTCTTCTCATGAGAATTTCAAATTCTAAATAGTCCATTAATTATCTCTTGTTGGATCCTCTTATTGCCTCTTGTTAAGTTTTCATTGGTATCACATTATGGGGGAGTAATATGCTATGTGCATATTCCAAGCCTAGAAAATGTGTACATTTGAGGTATTGTCACTTAGAATTGATATTGTAAATTATCTTGTTCCTAGGTGACATGTTAGCTCTACAAGTTGCAATTTGCTTATGTTTGGTGTGAAGATGATGTTGGATATCCTACCTATCTACCATTGGGAATTATTTCCAAATACTTCTTGTCTTTTTACAATTGGTACTCACCTATGTCGTAGAAATTATTGATCATCTCTGCATTGGTTTTTGCTTCTATTTGCTTTATCTCTTGCTAAGGATTGTGCCAACTCTTGTTGTCTTCCATACCACTTGTGGATCTTGTTAATTTCTTGATCTTGTCTAGTATTTTCTAGATATAGTGAAAGTGGTGATCCCACCTTGTGCATTTTGTATTCAAATGCAAATTCTCTATAATGCACTACTCTTGGGGGAGCTATCCTATTTTCTATAAAACACTCATCTTGTGATCCTTATCAAGTGTGTGTTGGTGGAAGGCAAGCCGTTTCTTTTTGGTACTTTGTGCCATCATGATACTTTGTAGAGAGCTTGGTTTGTTTGGAGCCATCCTCTCTTTTGGGAGTTTGATATCTTTCTTTTTGCGAGTATCAATGGATATCTCATTCCTTGATGTATCTTTTAATGATATCTTCCAAGTGATATTTTCTCCATTTGGTATCCTATTTTCACTTGGTATTTCTTTTTCATTTGGTATCGGTCCCTAAAGTTTCGAGCATGCATATTTACTTCATGTATTTTATTTGGTATGCTTTCCTTCTTTGACCCAATATATAGGAGAAACTCCACCAAGTCTCAATTTGTATGAGATGTGCATGAAATTTATTTTCATATATATATATGCACATATGTATGTGGAGTTTGTCCTATGTATTGGTGTTTCTAACTCCTTGGTCCCAATGAGGTTGGGTACCTGTGATGCCCGGATAATTAAGCTACAGTAATTCCGCGTTAATGATGCCACATCATCACAATTACTGTTGCTAGTCTCACTGTGTTTCAAACGCTAATCAAATTCAAATTAAATCAAAGGCAAACAACAAAAGTTTCCAAACTTTAAAGCTAAAATGTTCTAAAGGTGCCAGATAATGTATAGTAATTGTGGGGGAGAAACCAAACATTGATAAAATGTTTAAGGGCTCCAAAATAATTAAAACAGTAGTGAAAACAATTAAACAAATGCCTATTGGATTTTATAAAGTACTAAAATGTTTTATTATGGGTTAAGAATTAATCTGACAGTAGTTTGTTTATAGATAAAAATTTAGGTACTAGTGGTAGTTTTTATAAAACTAAAAATAAAAGAAACTAGAAACAAAAGAGAGGGGAAAATAAATAAAAGAAAAAGGAAATACAAAAACAGAAAACAAAACTAACAAAAAAAGGAAAAAGAAAAGGCCCACCTGGCAACCTGGGCCAGACGTCCCAGCTCACAGCCAGGCCGGCCCAGCCGGCCACCCCCGAACTCACCCATAACCCCCACCGACACCCACTTCTCCCCCACTCGCTCTCTCTCCCTTCCCCCCGATCTGGATCGAGATCGGGGCACGACCTCCACGTGCCCGACACCGCCGTCCTCTCCCTCGTCGCGCCGTCGCAGCCACGCCGCCGGAGCCCCCCCTTGCAGGACTTCCTCCCCGTCGCTTGGTCGTCTCCGCCCTCCTCCGCAAGCCCCACTACCCCGTGCCATACACCGCCGGTGAGGCCATGACCTCCCTCTATTGTTCTCCCCTCTCCCTATTGCACGCCGCTGACACGCGCCCGAGCTCGCGGGCGCCTCGCGGCGCCCTCCACGCCCGTGCGCATCCTTCGCCCGCGCTCACGGCACCTGCTACCTCTTGAGCACTGTGTTGGATTTCCCCGAAGAGGAAAGGATGATGCAGCAAAGTAGCGTAAGTATTTCCCTCAGTTTTTGAGAACCAAGGTATCAATCCAGTAGGAGGTTGCGCGCGCGTCCCCTAGTACCTGCACAAAGCAAATAACTCCTCGCAACCAACGCGATAAGGGGTTGTCAATCCCTTCACGGTCACTTACGAGAGTGAGATCTGATAGATATGATAAGATAATATTTTTGGTATTTTTATGATAAAGATGCAAAGTAAAATAAAAGCAAAGTAAATAACTAAGTATTGGAAGATTAATATGATGAAGATAGACCCGGGGGCCATAGGTTTCACTAGTGGCTTCTCTCAAGAGCATAAGTATTTTACGGTGGGTGAACGAATTACTTTTGAGCAATTGACAGAATTGAGCATAGTTATGAGAATATCTAGGTATGATCATGTATATAGGCATCACGTCCGAGACAAATAGACCGACTCCTGCCTGCATCTACTACTATTACTCCACTCATCGACCGCTATCCAGCATGCATCTCGAGTATTAAGTTCATGAAAACAGAGTAACGCCTTAAGCAAGATGACATGATGTAGAGGGATAAATTCATGCAACATGATAAAAAACCCATCTTGTTATCCTCGATGGCAACAATACAATACGTGCCTTGCTGCCCCTACTGTCACTGGGAAAGTACACCGCAAGATTGAACCCAAAGCTAAGCACTTCTCCCATTGCAAGAAAGATCAATCTAGTAGGCCAAACCAAACTGATAATTTGAAGAGACTTGCAAAGATAACCAATCATACATAAAAGAATTCAGAGATGATTCAAATATTGTTCATAGATAATCTTGATCATAAACCCACAATTCATCGGTCTCAACAAACACACCGCAAAAAGAAGATTACATTGAATAGATCTCCACAAGAGAGGGGGAGAACATTGTATTGAGATCCAAAAAGAGAGAAGAAGCCATCTAGCTAATAACTATGGACCCGAAGGTCTGAGGTAAACTACTCACACTTCATCGGAGAGGCTATGGTGTTGATGTAGAAGCCCTCCGTGATGGATACCCCCTCCGGCGGAGCTCCAGAACAGGCCCCAAGATGGGATATCGTGGATACAGAAAGTTACGGCGGTGGAATTAGGGTTTTGGCTCCGTATCTGGTCGTTTGGGGGTACGTAGGTATATATAGGAGGAAGGAGTACGTCGGTGGAGCAACAGGGGGCCCACGAGGGTGGAGGGCGTGCCTGGGGGCGTAGGGTCCAAGTCTCCTGGATCATGTTCGGCGAGAAAATCACGTTCCCGAAGGTTTCATTCCGTTTGGACTCCGTTTGATATTCCTTTTCTTCGAAACCCTAAAATAGGCAAAAAACAGCAATTCTGGGCTGGGCCTCCGGTTAATAGGTTAGTCCCAAAAATAATATAAAATTGGAAAATAAAGCCCAATAATGTCCAAACAGTAGATAATATAGCATGGAGCAATCAAAAATTATAGATACGTTGGAGACGTATCAAGCATCCCCAAGCTTAATTCCTGCTCGTCCTCGAGTAGGCAATTGATAAAAACAGAATTTTTGATGTGGAATGCTACTAGGCATAATTTTAATGTAATTCTTCTTAATTGTGGCATGAATATTCAGATCCGAAAGATTCAAGATAATTCATATTGACATAAAAATAATAATACTTCAAGCACACTAACTAAGCAATTATGTCTTCTCAAAATAACATGGCCAAAGAAAGTTCATCCCTAAAAAATCATATAGTTTACTCATGCTCCATTTTCATCACACAAGAATGCTCTCATCATGCACAACCCCGATGACAAGCCAAGCAATTGTTTCATACTTTAGCAATCTCAAACCTATAAACTTTCACGCAATATATGAGCGCGAGCCATGGACATAGCACTATGGGTGGAATAGAATATGATGATGGGGGTTATGTGGAGAAGACAAAAAGGGAGAAAGTCTCACATCAACGAGGCTAATCAATGGGCTATGGAGATGCCCATCGATTGATGTTAATGCAAGGAGTAGGGATTGCCATGCAACGGATGCACTAGAGCTATAAATGTATGAAAGCTCAACAAAAGAAACTAAGTGGGTGTGCATCCAACTTGCTTGCTCACGAGAAGACCTAGGGCACTTGAGGAGGCTCATTGTTGGAATATACAAGCCAAGTTCTATAATGAAAATTCCCACTAGTATATGAAAGTGACAAAACAAAAGACTCTCTATCATGAAGATTATGGTGCTACTTTGAAGCACAAGTGTGGCAAAGGATAGTAGCATTGTCCCTTCTCTCTTTTTCTCTCATTTTTTTGGGCCTTCTCTTTCTTTATGGCCTTTATTTTTTTTTATTCCTCACTTGGTACAATGCTCTAGAAAATGATGATCATCACACTTCTATTTATTTACAACTCAATGATTACAACTCGATACGAGAACAAAAGATGACTCTATATGAATGCCTCCGGTGGTGTACCGGGATATGCAATGAATCAAGAGTGACATGTATGAAAATTATGAATGGTGGCTTTGCCACAAATACTATGTCAACTACATGATCATGCTAAGCAATATGACAATGATGAATGTGTCATGATAAAAGGAATGGTGGAAAGTTGCATGGCAATATATCTCGGAATGGCTATGGAAATGCCATAATAGGTGGTATGGTGGTTGTTTTGAGGAAGATATAAGGAGGTTTATGTGTGAAAGAGTGTATCATATCACGGGGTTTGGATGCACTGGCGAAGTTTGCACCAACTCTCAATGTGAGAAAGGGCAATGCACGGTACCGAAGAGGCTAGCAATGATGGAAGGGTGAGAGTGTGTATAATCCATGGACTCAACATTAGTCATAAAGAACTCACATACTTATTGCAAAAATCTACAAGTCATCAAAAACCCAAGCACTACGCGCACGCTCCTAGGGGGTAGATTGGTAGGAAAAGACCATCGCTCGTCCCTGACCGCCACTCATAAGGAGGACAATCAAATAACACCTCATGTTTCAAATGTGTTACATAACGTTTACCATACGTGCATGCTACGGGACTTAAAAACTTCAACACAAGCACTTCTCAAATTCACAACTACTCAACTAGCACGACTTTGATATCATTACCTCCATATCTCAAAACAATCATCAAGCATCAAACTTCTCTTAGTATTCAAAACACTCATAGGAATTTTTTTACTAATCTTGAATACCTAGCATATTAGGAATATTTAAGCAAATTACCATGCTATTTAAGACTCTCAAAAATAATCTAAGCTAAGCATGAGAGATCAATAGTTTCTATAAAACAAATCCACCACCGTGCTCTAAAAGATATAAGTGAAGTACTAGAGCAAAACTATATAACTCAAAAGATATAAGCGAAGCACATAGAGTATTCTAACAAATTCCAAATCATGTATGGCTCTCTCAAAAGGTGTGTACAGAAAGGATGATTGTGGTAAACTAGCAAATAAAGACTCAAATCATACAAGACGCTCCAAGCAAAACACATATCATGTGGTGAATAAAAACATAGCTCCAAGTAAAGTTACCGATATAAGTAGACGAAAGAGGGGATGCCTTCCGGGGCATCCCCAAGCTTTGGATTTTAGGTGTCTTTAGATTATCTCGGGGGTGCCATGGGCATCCCCAAGCTTAGGCTCTTGCAACTCCTTGTTCCATAATCCATCAAATCTTTACCCAAAACTTGAAAACTTCACAACACAAAACTCAAAGTAGAAAATCTCGTGATCTCCGTTAGCCAAAGAAAACAAAAGACCAATTCAAGGTACTGTAATGAAATCATTATTTATTTATAGTGGTGTTAAATCTAATGTATTCAAACTTATGTATGGTTTATAAACTATTTTACTACCCATAGATTCATCAAAATAAGCAAACAACACACGAAAAACAGAATCTGTCAAAAACAGAACAATCTGTAGTAATCTGTAGCTAGCACAAGATCTGGAACCCAAAAAATGATAAAATAAATTGCTGTACATGAGGAATTTATCTATTGATCATCTGCAAAAATAATTAACTAAATATAACTTTCCAAATAAGAACGGCAGCAGTTCTCGTGAGCGCTAAAGTTTCTGTTTTTTATAGCAAGATATCAAGACTTTCCCCAAGTCTTCCCAATTGTTCTACTTGGCACAAACACTAATTAAACACAAAAAACACAACCAAAACAGAGGCTAGATAAAATATTTATTACTAAACAGGAGCAAAAATCAAGGAATAAAAATAAAATTGGGTTGCCTCCCAACAAGCGCTATCGTTTAACGCCTCTAGCTAGGCATAAAAAGCAAGGATAGATCTAGGTATTGCCATATTTGGTAGGCAATCCATAAGTGGATCTCATAATAGATTCATAAGGTAATTTAATTTTCTTTCTAGGAAAGTGTTCCATGCCTTTCCTTAACGGAAATTGGAATCTAATATTTCCTTCCTTCATATCAATAATTGCACCAATCGTTCTAAGGAAAGGTCTACCAAGAATAATAGGACATGAAGGATTGCAATCTATGTCAAGAACAATAAAATCTACGGGAACATAATTCCTATTTGCGACAATAAGAACATCATTAATTCTTCCCATAGGTTTCTTAATAGTGGAATCCGCAAGGTGCAAGTTTAAAGAGCAATCATCAAAATCACGGAAACCTAACAAATCACACAAAGTCTTTGGAATCGTGGAAACACTAGCACCCAAATCACATAAAGCATAGAACTCATGATCTTTAATCTTAATTTTAATAGTTTGTTACCACTCATCATAAAGTTTTCTAGGGATAGAAACTTCCAATTCAAGTTTTTCTTCATAAGATTGCATCAAGGCATCAACGATATGTTTAGTAAACGCTTTACTTTGACTATAAGCATGAGGAGAATTTAGCACGGATTGCAACAAGGAAATACAATCAATCAAAGAGGAATTTTCACAATTAAATTCCTTTAAATCCAAAATAGTGGGTTTAGCAACATCTAGGGTTTTAATTTCTTCGATACCACTTTCATCAAATTTAGCATCAAGGTCTAAAAACTCTGAATTTTTGAAACGCCTTCTAGGTAAAGGTGGATCATATTCAGTCCCATCATTATCAAGATTCATATTTCAAAACAAAGATTTAATAGGGGACACATCAATAACTTTTAGATCTTCATCTTTATTTTCATAGGAACTAGAAGAACACGCTCTTATAAAGGCATCTTTCTTAGCACGCATCCTAGCTGTTCTTTCTTTGCACTCATCAATGGAAATTCTCATGGATTTGAGAGACTCATTGATATCATGCTTAGGTGGAATAGATCTAAGTTTAAAAGAATCAACATCAAGAGAAATTTTATCAACGTTCCTAGCCAAATCATCAATCTTAAGCATTTTTTCTTCATTCAAAGCATTGAAATTCTTTTGCGAAGTAATAAATTATTTAATATTAGATTCAAAATCAGAGGGCATCTTATTATAATTACCATAAGAATTGTTGTAGGAATTACCATAATTATTAGAGGGATTACTAGGATAAGGCCTAGGATTAAAATTTCCTCTATACGCGTTGTTACCAAAATTGTTCCTACCAACAAAATTCACATCCATAGATTCATTATTATTATCAATCAAAGTAGACAAGGGCATATAATTAGGATCAGAAGAAACACTCTTACTAGCAAATAATTTCATAAGTTCATCCATCTTTCCACTGAAAACATTAATTTCTTCTATCGCATGCACCTTTTTATTAGTAGATCTTTTAGTATGCCATTGAAAATAATTAACCATAATATTATCTAGGAGTTTAGTAGCTTCTCCTAAAGTGATTTCCATAAAAGTGCCTCCCGCGGCCGAATCAAAAAGATTTCTAGAAGCAAAATTTAATCCGGCATAAAATTTTTGTATAATCATCCATAAATTCAAACCATGAGTAGGGCAATTACGTATCATTAATTTCATCCTCTCCCAAGCTTGTGCAACATGTTCATGATCAAGTTGCTTAAAATTCATAATATCATTTCTAAGGAAGATGATCTTAGCGGGAGGAAAATACTTAGAGATAAAAGCATCTTTGCACTTGTTCCAAGAATCAATACTATTTTTAGGCAAGGACGAAAACCAAGCTTTAGCACGATCTCTAAGCGAAAAAGGAAATAGCTTCAATTTAACAATATCATTGACCACATCTTTCTTCTTTTGCATATCACACAAATCAACGAAGCTATTTAGATGGGTAGAGGCATCTTCACTAGGAAGGCCGGAAAAGGATCTTTCATGACAAGATTCAGCAAAGCGGCATTAATTTCACAAGATTGAGCATCGATAAGAGGAGCAATCGGAGTGCTAATAAAATCATTGTTGTTGGTATTGGTAAAGTCACACAATTTAGTGTTATATTGAGCCATCGTGACAAGCAAGCAATCCAACACACAAGCAAACAAAAAGCAAGCAGGAAAAAAGAGGCAAACGGAAAAGAAAGGGAGGATAGAGAGAGAGGGCGAATAAAACGGCAAGGATGAAGTGGGGGAGAGGAAAACGAGAGGCAAATGGCAAATAATGTAATGCGGGAGATAAGGATTGTGATGGGTACTTGGTATGTTGACTTTTGCGTAGGCGCCAGAAATGGCTCGTTGTCGGAAGTCAAATCTTGACTTGCGCGAACCTCCCCGGCAACGGCGCCAAAAATTCTTCTTGCTACCTCTTGAGCACTGCGTTGGATTTCCCCGAATAAGAAAGGATGATGCAGCAAAGTAGCGTAAGTATTTCCCTCAATCTTTGAGAACCAAGGTATCAATCCAGTAGGAGGTTGCGCGCACGCCCCCTAGTACCTGCACAAAGCAAATAACTCCTCGCAACCAACGTGATAAAGGGTTGTCAATCCCTTCACGGTCACTTACGAGAGTGAGATCTGATAGATATGATAAGATAAGATTTTTGGTATTTTTTTGATAAAGATGCAAAGTAAAATAAAAGCAAAGTAAATAACTAAGTATTGGAAGACTAATATGATGAAGATAGACTCGGGGGCCATAAGTTTCACTAGTGGCTTCTCTCAAGAGCATAAGTATTTTACGGTGGGTGAACGAATTACTGTTGAGAAATTGACAGAATTGAGCATAGTTATGAGAATATCTAGGTATGATCATGTATATAGGCATCACGTCCGAGACAAGTAGACCGACTCCTGCCTGCATCTACTACTATTACTCCACTCATCGACCGCTATCCAGCATGCATCTAGAGTATTAAGTTCATGAAAACAGAGTAACGCCTTAAGCAAGATGACATGATGTAGAGGGATAAATTCATGCAATATGACAATCTTGTTATCCTCGATGGCAACAATGCAATATGTTCCTTGCTGCCCCTACTGTCACTGGGAAAGGACACCGCAAGATTGAACCCAAAGCTAAGCACTTCTCCCATTGCAAGAAAGATCAATCTAGTAGGCCAAACCAAACTGATAATTTGAAGAGACTTGCAAAGATAACCAATCATACATAAAAGAATTCAAAGAAGATTCAAATATTGTTCATAGATAATCTTGATCATAAACCCACAATTCATCGGTCTCAACAAACACACCGCAAAAAGAAGATTACATCGAATAGATCTCCACAAGAGAGGGGGAGAACATTTTATTGAGATCCAAAAAGAGAGAAGAAGCCATCTAGCTAATAACTATGGACCCGAAGGTCTGAGGTAAACTACTCACACTTCATCGGAGAGGCTATGGTGTTGATGTAGAAGCCCTCCGTGATGGATACCCCCTCCGACGGAGCTCCGGAACAGGCCCCAAGATGGGATCTCGTGGATACAGAAAGTTACGGCGGTGGAACTGGGGTTTTGGCTCCGTATCTGATCATTTGGGGTACGTAGGTATATATAGGAGGAAGGAGTACATCGGTGGAGCAACAGGGGACCCACAAGGGTGGAGGGCGCGCCTGGGGGGGGGGGGTAGGCGCACCCCCCTACCTCGTGGCCTCCTCTTTTGTTTCTTGACGTAGGGTCCAAGTCTCCTGGATCATGTTCGGCGAGAAAATCACGTTCCCGAAGGTTTTATTTCATTTGGACTCCGTTTGATATTCCTTTTCTTCAAAACCCTAAAATAGGCAAAAAAACATCAATTCTGGGCTAGGCCTCCGGTTAATAGGTTAGTCCCAAAAATAATATAAAAGTGGAAAATAAAGCCCAATGATGTCCAAAAAAGTAGATAATATAGCATGGAGCAAACAAAAATTATAGATACGTTGGAGACGTATTAGCGCCCCGCCCGCGCGAACCATGCCCCGCCGTGCCTCTCCCCCCTGCTCTCTGTTGTGAGCTGCTGTTGTTGCTGTTGTGCCCTGTCGCGGCCCCTCCTGCTCCGATCGGCCGCAGGCCGCCGAAGTTCCACGTCGTGCCCGCCCGCTGTGCCGTTGCTGCCCGCCCATCGCTGGCCCCTGGCCGCCGTTGTGTCGCTGCTCCCCGGAAGCAGCTGCCGTCCCTGCGCTCCCTCGCAACACCGGTCGCTCATGGCCGTTTCTGCCCACGACTGGCTCCGCCCC